>NC_056745.1:803476149-803731149 GCF_019279795.1 Protopterus annectens
CAGGTGCAGAGCTCACTATATCCCAGACAGATAACTCTCTCACTATATATCCTTGGTGCTTTGTAACTGGTGCAGAGTTTGAATGCTAAGTAGCTTCTAGATGAAGGCTGAATAGTATGGAAATATAAAAAAATGCATTTTGCGTATTATGCTTGAAATTTGTTTATTTATGTTTTGTAGACTGAGTCATTCCAATAGGTTGTGGTCTCTTTCAGAGGAGGAACAACATGGCATTCATACTGACTAGGAGAAATGTGTGCACACAGTGGAGAAATTTGTCTAGTTTCTGTTGAGTGCAGGAATGATTTTGATGTTCTACCAGCCTAGAAGAGGTCAATGTGTTGGAGAGAAATTCTGAAATGGGGTTGATTAATGAGGCATTATGAAGTACTACATGTCTGATGGAGGCTTAGAGAATACTGGCCTGATAAAATTGCTGAAAGAAGGTTATTCCCAGATAGGTGGTGAAGCCTATTGGAGTGATATCATTAGATAATGAAGAAGCCACGACAGAGTCAGCAATAGCAATGTTGATTTGCCAGAAATGCAGCAAATAAACAGATATATATACACTATATACTGAAGAAATAACATTAATTATGTTATTAATACAGGAGTTATGTTGTAGACTTCAGTAATTCAAATGAAAAACAAATGAAAACACATGCAGCAGTGGTGTTTGCAGCAGGGACTACAAAGACGTCAGCAGTAAAACTCACTGGCAGTTTGTCACTTAACAAGTGAAACTTATAAGTGATAGTTATAAAATTTGGGATAAAGTAGTGGAACCACTGGCATTCAGTATTAAAAACTTCCATGCTTTAATTCATTTAGCTTCAAAAACGTCCAGTGAATATATTTGGGTTAGTTGAGAAGTTTTTGACTGTTCTGACAAAAGACACCTTTTTATTCTGTGAAGGGAATACATTTCTAATTCAAAGAACTTTCCAAAGTAAAAAGAAACTGCCAGTGCAATTTTGTGCTGCTGAAGTTATACAAGAGGACTTCTTTAAATATCTTTATGGCAAACTGGCAGCTCTTCACGCAGTAAAACCAGTTACAAATGAAAGTTACATTTGAGCTGGAGCTTGATTGTATGGACTACTTTAGATGTGGCAAACAATAATATTGTGCATTTCCCTAACGGGATGATAATAAATTGCCACAAAGGAGGCTCAGAGTATTGGGAGTGTGATGACCTAACACTGCCAACCAGTAATCAAGGAGCTTCAATCCTCACCACTGTCAACAGTTAGGGATGTTCAATGAGAGAGTATGATAGGTACGCACAGTATTTCCAGATGCAGCTCCCTGCATCAAGTGCAATTTTCCTTAAGACCACACGGAGACCACAGTCATTCCAGGGCTGGTTTTTGCCTCTTTCTCCAGATCTCCAATAAGAATCCCCACTGGCACAGCTATAGAGTTGAGATCTGAGCTGAGTGGCCAAGCCAAGACCTCCAGCACCCTGTCTGTCCAACCAATGCTTCGTGTCCCTGCCCAAGTAGCTGACACACACACACTTTTTGATGTTTGATTTACACACACACACACACACACACACACACACACACACACCTGGGAAAGGCTTCCACAGGTTTACTAGCTATGCCCCCTTTTGCCCAGACTATAAGGTAGCTATCACTGCCACCAGCCAACTCCTTATCAGCTACTTTAAGGCCTTTAATAAAGTGTGTCCAATCTTACTGTGTAATATTAATATTAATACAAATGGTAGTTTGACCAAGAGCAAGGCTGTTATGAGTGGCCTACATAGTGTCACCAAATAAATATGCAAGTGCTCTCAAAACTTAAATATCTCTAGACAGATCAGTCACAATGAAAGGTTTAAATATATTTAATAATAAATAATAAAAGAACAAGAAAATACTCAGTATGTATTCACAGTGACATCAGAGTTTAAAATCACGGGAAATATTTAAAACAACATTGCAGAACAGTCTCAAATACATAAAGAAAAATATCTAAACTAAGCTTTGCTATATTCCTGACTATATCCAAGATAATTGTACTGTTCCCTAGAAATATACTTCACCAGAGCAAGGCAGATGTGGTGAATGGTTCTTGTTGTTGCCAGGTCCAAGACAGAATATAGAATGCATTATGTCTCTCTAAGTGAGTTCTCAAATTAATATCTCAAATATTACTGTTTGGATAGCTTGCAGAATGACATAATTTCTTGTCATCTGACTCTATCCCAGGTGAAAGCCCCACTGCTGGAAGCTGACAGTATTTAGCATCTACCTGTGAAAATACATAGACCTCAGATATTTGGCAGATGGTAGAAGTCATAAAACAATTACATTCCTTCACATTTCAAGACTAGTGATTATTTAACCCTAGAGACAATACAGAATGCTCCCCAGTTTTATACACTGTGTCTCCTTGCTGCATTAAAGCTGAAAGATACCATCTTTTTATGGCCTAGTCATCAAGTAATTTAATTTGAGTTATTTTTCTGAAGTTAACTTCCCGTATTCCAGTTTACACTGTTAAAATATACATTTAAACAGTTACAATAGTGCATGTACATCTCTGTTCTATTCCAGTAAGTCATGCTGTGATTACATTTTAAGCACAAGTACTTTATAAAATATATTTTAACACATCTGTACAAGCCAGTTTGATATACACATGACATACAGTTCTAATACATTTGTAACACAAACATCTTACACAAATCATTTTGATATTCACCAATGACATATAATTATTTACAAAATCCCTTTGCCATGGGGTCAACACAATTCTTGCTCTTTTTGTGGGGATTTTTTTTATTTTATCAGTGAATATCAAAATATCCATGTTCTCGGTGTGACAAATCTGGACATTAATATGTTAAATAATGTTATGCCACATTCTCAGCAAATCAAATCTGTTCTTATTATTGATATATAAGTTATAGAACATGCAAGTTTCAGGGCTCTATTATAAACTTATAAAGGGCTAGTCCAGATAAGAATATCCCTTTAACCTTAAACTGAGGAGAATTTGTAATACAGCACCATTTAGTGTATCTCTTCATGCATATTTGGAGTATATCCACCACTGACATTTGCAGCAGCTGTCACTGTTTAACTCTACATGTTTCTGCTTACTTCTCTGTTTTTTAATATGTGTTATACTTATTGTGTACTTCTCAACTGTACAGATTTTTGCAGAATGTCCAGATTTTGTCCTCATATTTTTGGTCCATTTTTCATAAAATTGTGTTTTTCTAGCAAACTGGTGGCAAATCATTACAGATTCAAGTTAGAAAATAATGACAGACATTTGAGTTTCAGACTTCACATCCTTCAGAAAATTCATGCTAATGTAAAACCTGTTATTCTAGCAACATTTTACATTTGTTAAGAGCAATATTTAAAAATTGTCCCTATTTTTGGACTTTTTTCCCACTTTTATTTTTTTACTTTGTCCAGATGTCTTGCTCTAAGAATTTGAGAGGTATATTCTATTATGTTTGAGAAGATTATGACACGTTCAAAAACTATCTGAAAGGGCAATCATCACTAAAACATTATAGAGCAAACAAAATATTGCAAAATGGTTATGTGTTGAAACTTCTGACACAGTGATAACATTCCTTCTACAGAAAAACAACCTAATGGTAAAGTGAGATATTTCCAGTGTAGAATTGGGACTCTTCTTTGCAGTTTCTCATCTTAAGATAAATGGCACAGCTTCTTGTTATTTCTTTAATATAATTATCTATAAATGTCCACCAAATATTTATGTCTGAAGGCACGTGTGTTTTTTATAAAATGTCTGCTATCTCTGGATTCAAGGTGTCTGTAGCCAAGAAAATATAATTACAGTCAAACCCAGATCAAACATTCCTACTAGGTAGTTTGTTTGTGCCACAATATGAAAAAATGATAATGTATTTCAACAATTGGCTTAGTTTCTGGTATCATTCAAAGTGGGTACAATATATACCAGCCTAAGAAGGGATGATAGTCCTAATAGCTTCACCAGGCCA
Source organism: Protopterus annectens (assembly GCF_019279795.1). Lineage (NCBI taxonomy): Eukaryota > Metazoa > Chordata > Ceratodontiformes > Protopteridae > Protopterus > Protopterus annectens. The sequence continues at coordinate 803,480,153 of NC_056745.1, forward strand.
GGCATATACCTGTCCTCCCAATGCCTCCATATATTTTCAAAACCGTGTCCAACTCCATAGTGTTTTTTTAAGCAAAGTCAGACTTCTAAGGATTCTAACATAACTAAACATAATTCAGACAACACTAAGGTATTCCTGTTCAGTGCTAGAAGCCTTAAAAATGCCAAACCCTAGAAGCACTACATATCCTGAAAAAAAAACAGTGTATGCACTATCACAGAGACCTAGTTCTAAACCAGTAAAAGCATTCAATCAGTGCAAGGCTTCAATGCCTGTCTCATGTACAGGTCCACCCACAGTAGGTAAAGGCACTGTGGAGGTGTCTATATAGTCTTAAACAAATTTAATCTCCAGACTCATTAGACAAAATAATGACTTAGAATTCCTCCACATCCAATTTACTATCAATAACACTGTTATCACATCATAGCTAACTACAGGCCACCTTCTATGTCCCTCATAGCCCATGCTACCCAGTGTACCACTACAGACCCCCTGTGTATTAAACCAAACACCATTCTCCTAGGAAACTTCAACTATCCCTCCATAAACTGAGGGACTTGTAGGTCTTCAAACATTTTTGCCTAGAGATTTCTGTAATTCATCAGAACAAACTCTCCAGACCAATTATTCTACACCCCAACAAGGGGCAATAAAATCCTGAACTTGGTCCTCGCCAATGTGGGGCAGCTCTCCTCCCCACCAACTGTAACCTTCTCCTTGGTCAAATAAGACCACAAGTCAGTCTCATTTACATGAGACCAAAGTCTGAAGCATCCTCTGATACCACAGTATTCAGAGACTATGCTAACGCTAATCTAATAAAACTGAATGATGACCTAGCTAAATTCAAAACCAACCTCCTCTTATGGTGGAAGCCTAATATGAACAGGGCCTATAATAAAAGAAAAAAAATAATTGCACCCAAAAATAAATCTAATTCTCAATAAGCCAAAACTGCTTTTACTAAACTAAGCAAGGAACTTTAGATCCTGGTCAAATCAACCAAACAATGCCAGATATGAGGTAAAAACAGCCACCCAAGTCAAACATAACCATAAAATGCTGTTTAACTATGTTAGAAATCTTAGAAACAATGTCCAGCACTGCAAAGAGTTAATAGTAAATTATGTCACATACTCAGACCCAGAGGACTTAGCCAATGTATGACAATGGCTGACAAACCCAACTTTAACTTAACCTTTTCACCCCTCCAGTATTCTCAGAGCAAATGCCCACATCTACAACCCCCTTCAATCTCTCAAGAGCAAGATCTGAAGATGCAAAGGCACACAAAATATTACATCTTTAGGGCTGAATAACTTATAAGACTGCTTGCTGGTTTTCCAAAAATCTGACTTGTCAGACTCCCTAAAAAGGATATTCAATAATAGTCTGAAATCAGGCTTTGTGCCGGATGAATGGATGGCAGCAGCAGCAGTCGTTCTCTTGCACAAAAGTGTAGCTTCGACAATCCTAGATAATTATAGACAAATAAGCCTGACCAGGCTCATCTGTAAGGCTATGGAAAGGATCATTTTGGAAGTGATAAATAGGGATAAAGGTAACCTACATTCTTTGGACCCAATCCATTTTAGATTCATCGAGGGCAATTTCTGCCTACTTAACCTGGTCAATTTTTTGAAATAGTCACTGAGGCAATGGATGAAGTTAGGTGTATACAGCACATGTGGACTTTCTAACAGTGTTTGACACCATCCCTTAGTCAGACATCATAGACAAACACTCCAAGCTAAATGTTAACTCCTACAATGTAAGTCATTGGATAGCAAACTGGCTTTAATAGCACACAGGAAGTAAGGGTGGGTGGTCCTATTTCCTCCAAAAGACATGTCAATAGTAGAGTACCCCAGATTTAGTCTTTGGGTCACTACTCTTTTGCATTTACTTCTTTTAGATCAAAGCTAATATTAAGGGTTCATGGCTGACCAAGTTTGTAGATGACTACAAATATGGTGCCAGCCTAAATTCCCCAGAGAATACTGGCATCCTATCAGAGGGCATGTATCACGCATATAGTTGGTTTTAAAACCATGAACTAAAATTTAATGTCAAGAAATGTATAATCTTTTCCTTCAGCAAGCATGACTACACTTGTACCTGTCACATTGACAGCACCCCTGAAAATGTATCCTGTAGTTAGATGCCTGGGAACCAATGTCGGCAACGAAACGTCTTTCAATCAGCATGTATCCACTATTGCAAGAAAGTCCTTTTTCATTGTACAACGTATATCTAAATGTAAAGTGTCATAATTGTTTCAAAGTATTCAACAGTCATTAAGTCTGTCATTGAGTAAAATGCCCCTTTTGGTATGTACCTGCCCAAACACTTGTCACAATCAGAATGACCACAATGCCTTCTCATTAAAAAAAATAAATCAAAGACCTAAATCATAAAAACTATGCAGACCATCTCAAAGTCTTGTCTCTCTTCTTGGAATCATATGGGCTATTGAGAGGTGACCTCTATCTCGCACATAGAGCCTCAATAGACCCTATTCTGTCAGACTTATAACACATACACAAGTCCAAATGTGCCATAAACACTGTCTCAGGTTACCTAATTTTTTTTTTTGCAAAATTAATAGAACATGCTGGAGGGATAGGAATGTATCACAAAGAATGCCACTCCTGAGGAACCATCTTCCACTCTGTTCAAAGCAGACTACTTATCTCACTGTATTCAAATGTAATTTGGGAAAGTGTATAGATTATTGCAAATTCACTCTCAGTTTGGCACCACTGGCCCTCATAGATAGAAAACATGCAATTACCCCAACATATACTTGTTCAATTTTTGGATATTTCTGTTGTAAACTACTAGGGCTAATAATGACCAGGGAAAAGCAATACCAGGCTTCTTAAGATAAGCAGATAACAGTAGCCTAATAAGAGCCTATGAACCTAATGGACATATGACCGAGGTGATAATCTTGGATCAGGACCTTTGCCCCAGTAATTCCAATGAGACATGGCATGTTCATAAATCTTTGACAACTCCATACTAAGCAATTTCTCTTTTTCATTACAGTAGCAGTCGCTGGAAGTGTTTCAAAGTGTCACTTGTAAAACACTTCCAGAGGATCATATTTTCACACATCAAATCTTGTGAAGGCCACTGTAGACCAGCTGTACTACACTGAAGAAATGTTTTTCTTGTGCTATATGACATCCTCATAATCTACTGGAGAGATGGACAGATCTGCAGTTATACTGTGGTTATCACTGGTTTCCTCCCTTTTTAATTTCTCCAAGTTTTTAGTTTTCCAGTACCATGATGGGAATGGATGCCATTCCCTAAGTCAAAGTATGATTAACGCTCATGAGGTTAGTATTGCTTTAGTCTTTCATGTTAGCCACAAGTGCTCTTTGCAGCACCTGCAGTGTGCCCAGAACCAACTCCCTCTGCAATTCATACAGTGTTACATGAATCGGCAAAATATCTAAATACAACTATAAATTCTTTTTTATGAGACCCATTGCTCCTACTAGTAATGGAATGTTCTGTGTACCCTTCCAAATTGCCCTTATTTCTGCCTGCTAATCCGGGTATTTCATGACTTTGTGTCTCTTGGTACATAAGACATTGTAATCACTGGCTATAGCAATTTCTATGATCGATGCTACTTTTGTCTTCTTTTCATAGCTGTCCATTTTGCACGTGTCCACTAGATACAAGTAATCTAGTCTAATTGGCTTCACAACACATTATTGTTGTCCTCACCTCTCTCTAAGGGGTTTGAGTGTCCAAATATACCTCCAAATTCAGTATATATGCACAGCTGTTGTTGTGGAAGAAATGGACAGCTATGGACATTCCCTACACCCGTCCTGCACATCCCTAGTTACTTTCCCTATTGTCTTTCCCTCTGCATGCCCCCATTTTCACCACTTTCCTATCACCCTTTTTTCTTTTCTTTTAAAGAAATTAGAGCAGAGGTAAGCTATAAGCAATAAGCACTTTTATGCAGTACTAAGCGGGATTTAGCATCTTTGCATGGTGTTAACCAATGCCTACACAGATTAGGTACTTTCAGGCTGTCTGTAAGCTTATTTTACCAAATGTCAGCATTGCTTACCGCCGAGCAAACCCACTTACAACTGCTTAAAAGTGCCTTAATCACTCTGTATCCACCAGCCCTTGTTCTGCCCAGCAACAAAATAATCAGCCCTTGCAAGTCTCGAGCCCAGGAGCCTGCACACCATAGCCACAGCAATTTACCACTAAGCCATTTGAGCTGTACATAAGTGTGATGTTTTCTCAAACATATCATGCAGCGGGTTCACTTCAGATGATCGAGTTTCTGAAATCTCGAAACTCATATGGTGGAGACCATATGATCGAGTTTTCAGAAACTTGAATATCTGAAGGGGGTTTAAATAAGTGTTGTGAATATGTTAAGTAAGGGATTCTGCAGGGGGGGGCAAGCCCTCTGCACCCCTGCTACTTAAATATACTAACTCTGAGATTGTGCTACAGCGGGGAACATGGAAATCTCCCTTCTGTAGAAGCGTAGAACAGGAGATTTCCCTTTTACCCACTGTAGTGCGATTTCAGAGTTAGTATATTTAAGTAGAGGGGGTGTGGATGGCACAGCCTTCCACATGGGGGGTGCAGGGGGGTTTGCCGCCCTTCAAAACCTCTGAAAATGTGTTTTTTTTAGCTCACTTCTGATGTTCGAGTTTCTGAAAACTCAAACATATGGTCTCGATTATATGAGTTTCGAGATTTCAGAAACTCGATCATCTGAAGTGAATCCCATGCAGCACAGTCATTCAACAATAGAGAAAATGTATTTATATATGTAGATGAATGTATGTATGTATATATATATATATATATATATATATATATATGTGTGTGTGTGTGTGTGTGTGTGTGTGTGTGTGTGTGTGTGTGTGTGTGTGTATGTATATATATATATATATATATATATATATATATATATGTGTGTGTGTGTGTGTGTGTGTGTGTGTGTGTGTGTGTACTGCATTCGCACATTGGAGCCACACTCTGAACCTCTCACTGCAAAACATCTGACCAAAGGCACTGTTAATGGGGGTGAAGGGGCCTCTTGTAATTATTGCCATTATCTCTTCCTCTTCAGCTGAACTGATCTGCCTTGCAACACAATAACCAGTGCTTGTAAGTCTTGTACCCAGGACCCTGCACAACATAGCCACAAGTTACCAGTAAGCCATCTCAGCTGTAAGATGGCAGGATGATTTCTCTAACATATCATACAGAACAGTCAGTCTACCATAGGGAATGTACAATGTGGAAGCACTAAACATTCCAATGATACATATATACGCACACATATATACATATAAATATATATATATATATATATATATATATATATATATATACATACATACACATTTAAATATATAAATACTTTTAGATATATATGAAAAGAGTATATTTATTTATATATATATATATATATATATATATATATATAGAGAGAGAGAGAGAGAGGGTGCACAGCATATCAAACATCCATTATTCCTACAGTTGCCACCTTTTCAAATGGCCAGTGTCTGATTCTTTCCTACAAATGAGAATTATTGCATGAAACGTACCCACACACAGTGCAAAGGACAGGACACCACACACAAGTTTGCATACATAGACATTTTTATTTGTGTACTGTTTCAGTTGTTTATGCCATTTCTTATAGCAGTTAGGTGTTTGAAATACATAATAACTGATTAATGCAACTCTCAAACAAAACATATGATACAGTAATGCAAAACATAACATACCTTGCTGTTTAGGCTAAAGCCTTCAAGTAGTACAACAGTAAAAGCACACTTGCCTTGAAGATAAGAATCAATCACAGATGTAGTTCAGCAGCCTCAAATTACACTCTGTACTCAACCCCTAGGGTGAAAAGTATTAGTTGTCACAATGTAAATGTATCTGTTACATAACAATGCTTAACTTAAAATGTCACTATCACACTGACAAACAGAACTGTGTGTAAGACAGTAAGCTGTAGCCCACCATTACTCCCATGGTGAAGCATCTGAAAATGTACAGCCATATAACTTAATGTTTCTTATTGCTGATATCTCTCACATGTTGTAACAGCCTAGGTTAAAAACATTTAATACCCCTCCCCCATAAAATGTCTTACAATGGCATATAACAGTGTTCTCCATACACTGACTTCCAGAGTGTGCAGGGTCACACATGTTTTGTCCAGCTGTAGCCCTCATATATATGGACCCTACACCACAAGTTGTGTTGGAGTCCACAGCATCACTGGAATGATAGCAGGAATGTCAGCACTAAATAATGATAGGCCATTACCTATCAACCTCTTACTGCATGACATCTGGACAAAGCCTGGTATATAGGTGGAGGACAGAGGCTGAAACACAGGGCCATATTTGAAATATTGCTGTTATACACTGTGAAAGTTGCTGGTGTTATAGGATTGGTTGCAATATATCCTTACTCAGGAATATGAAGTCAGAAACACAAATGGATGTTACCATGTACTGATACCAATCAACGGAAAGAATGCCACTGATATGTCAGGGACAAGACCTGTGTGGGGAACAGACAAAACATAACAGCCAATCCTCTTGCCATCATGTGGATAGGCCCACAGTTGAGAGTTATGCAGACAGACTGCATTACATGCAAAACTAGCATGTACACACAAACCCTGTAAAACTAGCTGTATTCAATTCATATAACAGCAATACTCACACACTGCCCCTAGGTCTGGAACCTTATACAAACATGTAGTTGGCCTGTGTCCACAAATCCTGTTGTAAGAGGTATTGCTACCTGCTGTCTGTAACACCTCTGCCCACACACAGGAAGGATGTCTTCCATACAGGAAAGGTAAAGGGACAGCACCCACATGATGTAGTCATTTATAGTAGTGGGTTGCTATGACATTGGCTATTGGAAGAACTACACAGCTGGCTGCATGCAATTAGCAAGAGAGGAACACCAATTGATGCAGAGGCCATCACTTGATCATGAGCATCACTTACAAAAGCCATGTTGAAACCTATTCAAACCAGGTCGATCCCTGTAGTGGAGTGAGAGAGAGAGAGAGAGAAAGATAGAGAGAGAGAGAAATAAAAAAAGCAAAAACAAAAATAATACTAAAAAAAAAACCAAACAAACAAACAAGGAAGACATCTAACTGTTACACAGAAAAGAGCACTATAATAAAACAGGTATGTGAAACATGTCAGCATGTAATTGAATGTAGTACTTGATCTGTAATAATGGGATAGATGATGTTGAAATATTTATATGTGCCACCAAGACTTGCTGTAATGATGTCCTGTTGAAAAACTGCTATGGACATAGCATCTGGCCATGTGGGCAGTGGGCCATACCTGTCAACTGTGCAGATCTGCACAGAATGTCAAGATTTAAGCCATCATAGCATTTGTTCTGTTCCTCCCAACATTTATATTAGTCTGGCAAATAGCTGAAGGTGAAAGTAATGACGTCATGACAGGCACATGAGTTTCAGACCCCACCACCTTCACAACAGTCATGGTAATGTGAAATGCATCATGCACAAACTTCATAGGTTTGCAATAGGCATATCTATGATCTGTCCCTATATATGTCCCCCTAATGTTAAGCTTTGCCCACATGTGATGCTCTGTTTTGTAGCAAGGCAGAAAAGTTCAGCTGTGGAGGAAGGAGGTTCAGAGTGTGGATCTGATGTCTGAATGCACTTTATATATATATATATATATATATATATATATATATATATATATATATATATATATATATTATGTCTACATATATACATACACACGCGCACACACACACACACACACACACACACACACACACACACACACACACACACACACACACATATATTATAGAGATGTCAACTAACAACTATTATATCCTTGCAGTATGAGGTCTTCTGACCTTTTTTCCAGTTTATGTCTTCCAGGTACAATGTCCCAGGAATGTCTCCCTGCATATACACACCAGGAAAATGATATAATCATAAACTTCATTGTACTACATCACGGAACCCTCTTTGGATGCAGGGCCCATGATCTGGAGGAGAGGACTGCAAATGATGCCGGCCTGCATAACCACAGTTATGAGCAGGTGTGACATTGTTGGACTGATCTCATCCACCACTCCTTTCAGGGTGCTGCTGCAATTAGGATGGACCAGCTAGCCACAGGTGGGAGTCATGCTATCCAGCCCCCACTGACATGCTGAGGAGCTCCTCACCAGCCTTGGGCCACCCACCCACCAGCCAAGCCAGGAACCTGAAGAAAGGATTGTGCAGGTGGGTGCCACCCACACAATGGACAAGGAGCATGCAGGTAAGGCATCATGGCATATTAGCAGACCACTGCTGCTTATCCATCTTCATTTGTAAAGTATCTTCTTGCATATGTCAGATAACATAGTTTGTTGCTGTAGTGTAGTAATGAACAGATGTACTTAATCTCTAGAATTGTGGGTTTGTACTGTTGATGTACTGAAATGCTGTTCCCACCTTGTACCAATGCCACAGGTGTGTCTACTGACATTACATCTCTCACACAACTATGTAGGTCCATCTGGTATACAACTGAGGCAGCAGCCTGTAGCTGGTGAGTATGGAGTTGTTTTGTTCAGGTTTGCCAATACTCCGGCCATGTTATGGTCATGGTATTTGCCATGCACACATTTAACACATCTACCCATAATGCCTGCTGTACATGTTCACTTACTGCTGCTGTTAACTGCACTGCATCATAGTGGTCACCATGGTGGCATATCTGAAGGGTATATAAGAGTCCTGCAGTATACCTAACAACTTGTCAGTGCAAGATGTGTGGACAGAGATGAACATAATGGTGGGACAAATGGCCTACATGGCCTACAGTAGGGACATGTCTGAAACATTACCCTTATACAATGATAGAACAGTGTGTACACCACTATTACAATGGCAACTGTTACATATCTACACAACGGCAAATCACAATATCACATTCCACACCTTTTACAATATGTAATGTGATCCTAACATGAGCATGTGTAATATGGAATCCTATGTTAGGACAACAAATATGGGGAATACATACCTTAACAAACACTGGAAGCATATGTGTGCACACACTCCAAATAACATATTGTGGAAGCAGCTTTTGAGGTATTGACAGCATTCAATCTTCTTGAGTACACACCTTCCATCAAGTACAGGGCCTCAATGTCACACCAAGTAATGATCTGCTGTCCAAAAAGTATGTCCATGACATTTGCCCACTCACCTGCAACAGAGGCAGCCGTGCGTTGCACACATCTTACAAACCATGAAATGGATCCCATATCCGAAAGATAGCACTCAGGAGTGGGAGAAGTAGCCTTACCTCACCAGTTGTTCACTACTATTTAGTATGTGTACTGAAAGATATATTTGAAAAAACAACAAACATCTTCACAGCTCTGATGGCTTACTGATTAACGGCTGTGACTACAGTGCACAGGGTCCTGGGTTCATGACCTGGAAGGGCTGTTTATTTTGTTGCTAGACAGAACAAGGACTGTTGGATACAGAGTGGTTAAGACAGTTTTGAGCAGCTTTAAGCGGGTTTTCATGGGTTTGCCCAACGGTAAGCAGTGTTAACGTATGGTTAAACGAAAAGGCACTTACATCGTGTAGGCTTCACTTACCAGTGCAAAAATCTGCTTAGCATTTACATTTAAACAATGCTTACTCCTGCTAAGCATAACTCAGCCCTAGTAATCAGTGATCACATTCCAGTCTGATAAAATAGCAGGCTAATGACATTTTTAATAAGTGTATTTAATTCCATGTACATAACATGCGTCTATGTGCTGTCATTACAGTAGCAAGGGGTGTAAGTATACTGTATGGGACACCTGAGTATATATGGCTAATACAATAATCTTTTCTCTTTGTATGTGTTTCATACATGGATAGTATACCAGGTTATATGCATTCACAGTTGCATGTATTGTATCATTACGTTACTACTGTTAACAGTGCTTTCCTAAGTAAGAGTAGATTGCAGATTGTATTACTGGAACCATACACCCCTGCATGCAAAGCTGGACTCTGAGTACTGACTATCGTGTTCTTGGTGTGAGAGCTGTATGTTATTAAATATTTATACTGGATATTGATCTCATGTGTAGATATTAACTGTAGACTACTATGCATATAAGACATGTCATTGAGGGCTGCTGTCATGTAGTAATGACATACCTATCAGTGTCAGACGTCTATCTGTCAAAATATTCATCCTAAATCATAACCTGTTGGCTAGCTAATTTCTGTCTGCCCTCTGTACAGATGTGCAGATGTCAGGTATCCATCTTGGCTGCTGACAGGCAATCTATGCTTGACTGACACTGACATGTCTGCTCAGCTGTGTTATGAATGCCACAGCTATGAAACCCCACCCTGCATGCACCACATGCCATGGATACCTCAACTAGACTACCACAGTCAATAGAACATGCTTGGGTACAGGTCTCCAACCCAGACGCTGGCCATGTTATGTAATATACATTGCATACATGTCAACTGGATCATCTCACTGACCTTCTGCAAGAGAAAACCAGATGACTGGATGTTGCATTTAACTGTCATCCTGGGGATCACTGAAGTGGTATCAGCTGATAGATGGCCTGCTGACAAATGCCAGGTGGCGTGATACCAGTGTACCCACATCCCCTACTCTTCTCATCTCTCCATGGAAATTAGCCTGGTACACACCTAGGAACACCTGCACCTATGGACCCCATTACTGACAAATGTGTCAGTGTGCATTACTGAGAATAACAGTGTCTGTGTGTTTGTAAACTTGTAGTTGATAATACCCTGAGGGCCTTCTCACCCACTACACCCCCATTGCCATAGTTGGAAATGGCTGGTGCTGTAATTGACATTAAATGTACCTTGTTACACTCTTCACCCTATGAGCTACCTAGAACTTGCAGTACCAGCATAATACTGTTGTACAAATGGGTAGATAGGCATGGGTTACCCTCTGAGTCCTGGCAAGTGTGTGTATGTGTGGGAGTGTGTATATTTGTAGGATACAGCATTCTGAGGCCACATTCTCCAAATACAATACACTTTGCTATAAATTATAAAGGATAGTGATATTGCTGACATTAGGACAGCCATGACAAACCCTCACCCTACCATCCCTGTGGCATGTGCAATAAATGCATATCCCTGTAGTAGCACTGATTAGCTAGACAAGTGGTTGTATTGCACTCCTGGTCAATGTGTGATTGTGGGTATGTCAGAGCATTATCATGGGTTTCAGTGAGTAAAATATCCAATGTGGGATGTGGGTGCTGTGTATACTGTCTTTACACCATGGTACCCCCAGTACATGTCCCAAGGTCCACTGTATGAGGACCACTGTCACCAGCAACCATACAGCTAACTGATTATACTATCCAGCCCAATGATGCATGTGCTGTGTGCAAATTCTCTGTAACAGAATGGACTCACTGACAAGGTAGTCAGCACTGATAAACCCAGGTCTCTCAGATGTGTCTTACTGTTATGTGTTTGTCAATGTGTATATGACAGTATGTCATACTATGTATTGCTCATTAACACCCAGTATATCCCCCATTACCATACTGTACAAGGCCTGGTGATGTTCTTCACTTAACAAGAAACTCGGGGCACACCTTATCCTAAAATCTGTGTGGTGTGTGCAATTAAGACCAAACACATTAGTAGCAATAAGTACATAGGTAGGGGTTCTACTCTCAGTGTTGCCAAGTAAGTGTGTGTGTATGTGAAGGGATCTACTTCAGTTTGCAGAAAATACATGTCACAGGAGATCATTTGTCCAAGAACTGACTGGCAAAAGCTAACATTTCAAAGGAACCATCTTGTGGAAATTCATTTCATCAAAACTAGTAGTAGGTGTGTAAATGCCCTCTTCCCCACTGTAGAGCTGTACAGCAATACTGGAGTTTGTATATATAGTTGAGTGTGGATGTTGTGGGCACAGCCACCCTCATTGGGGTTATTGTGCATATCCCCCTGCTTAGTCTGCTGTAATACTGTACAGTTTATGTTAACAGGTTAAGTAGTTGTTAATCACACTATGTTTGGTTCTACGCCATCCCACACCCTCCAAAGTGGAGGGCTGTGCCACCAACACCAGCACACCTATGTTTACCAACTTCAGGGTTGCACTACATTGGGGAAGAGGACATATACCCTGCCAGTAACATCGTCAATGACATTAAACTGGTAGACTGATTATTTACTGATGTGATGTTTTGCTTATTTTCTCTTGGTGGAACTACATAGGCCAAAATGAGTTCACTGCAATATTAAGTACATCCATGTGTACAGTATTTTCTGTGTATTGCATCAACACCAAAGCCTCTGTGTGTGTGTGTTATTCACAAACCTTTGGTGTGTGCCACCAAGTACACTTACCATTATCCACTGTAGAAGAGCTGCTGACATCAGCCACCATGCAGTCACCTGTATACACCCCTCAGACCTGTCAGCCATGTGGCACATGTAGTAACTGTTATACAGACCTGTTACTTGTGTTCAGCTGTACCCAGGATATAACACAGTCAATGTGTCACCACAATGCCATACCCCTTGTAGGAAACAACAGCAGACCAACATCCTGCTGACACATAGACACCTACAACACAAACTGAATACATTATGGGACCACAATCAATCAGTGTTAATAACAGCTATAATGCATCATGGCTGGACAGCTACACACCTTGACATGTAAGCATTAAACTTTCCAGTTGATAATATGGTAAACAGCAGTACATTGCTAAACCTTAGTACATTCACCCTGTGCATCAGAACCATATAGGCATGTCCCTGCATCAATGGCATGGATGATAGGGATGTGGCACAGGTATCATCATATGCACAGGGTGTGTTGTGAGTTTGCCAGAGACCTAGGCTGAGCCACTTGGTTGATATCATGTGTGTATGTTAGGGGGTTCTTTATCAATTGGGCTGTGCAGATGTGGTGTGTGTAGGTATGGAGGTGCCCTAGCTGTGTTAGTGATGTGTGTGTATGTGGCTGCGCTATACAGGGGTTTGTTGGACAGCTGCAGACCATACATGGCAGGGTGTATAGTTCACCGTGTCTGGCCATGGACACAGGAACTGTGCCTGCCAGGGGTTCCATGGGCACTAGCAGGTAGAAGCCCAGATATGGTACTCTCCCCTGATGATGACAAATATCCAATGGATCCGCATCGCTGTTGGGACCAACCAGGACCACGTGCATGTGGCCTGCTGCATTGTGGTGTGGGCAGAACTCCCCCTGCAGAGCTGATGCTGGTACTGCCACTACGGGAGCAGCTGTGACTTGTTGCACGTCCATGTAGACCTCCACTAGTTGGTGTTGCTGACCTACGCCCATGTGGCTGTCACCCTACTCCCACCATATGCTCTAACACAGACACCAGATGGTCGAGGATTCCCACCATCTCACCCAACAGTCTATCCAGCACCTCTGCAAAATAACGGTGGGCACCTGCAAGACCATGGATGCTGTCAAGTACAGGAGAATGAGTAGCCCTCTGGAGCCTCAGACTCTGTCTGGTGTAATGTTCCATACATGCCTGTGCCTCCATGATGGCCCAAAACATGCGTGTGGTGACACCTGCTCTGGGACGTCTGCCAGGGGCAAGATGACCAGTAGCCCTCCTATGAGCACTCGTGTATATCTGCTTGTGTTGTACCTCGTCAGTCATCCAGTTATGGCTGCTGTGTACAGGCACACTTGCCATAGTCACCACACTGTCCTGTCCCATGCCACCACCCGCCAACTGTCCCGCATCTATGACCACTGGTGATGGGGGTATGTATAGGCATTGTGACTGTGTGTGGGATGGGGTGGATAAAAGTGAGATGTCAATCAATGGCACAGTTTCAGTCCCTGACAACCCTGCCTGTGCCTCACCATACCTATCATCATTGTCAGGGTCTGTATGGACACTAACATCAGTTTGTCTGCAGGAGGGACCCTGACCCACCTCGACACCTGTGAAGAGAAAACAAAAATGTAATTTAAGACCTGTACGTCATTGCTTACCTCTACACACACTCACACACACACACACACACACACACACACACACACACACACACACACACACACACACACACTTACAGGTGAGGTGGCACAAAGACATTACACAGACATCTCATTACCCAAAAGTCAACATGCATGACATATGGCACTCAACAGCATGCACTGCAGCTATATTCAATTCTTGTTACCAGCATTATACATTTCTGTGGTGCATGAGTTGTGTTAGTAGGTGATGCCCCTTCCCCTGGAACACACTGCACCCATGTACACAGTATTGCTGTGCACCTGTTCAGCACCCTGGCATGCACTGTGCACCATACCTCATGAGTGTACACACCACTGCTGAATGTGTATATGTGTGGCAGTTATGTTGGACTGTTGCTCAGAGCCCCTTTGTGCTTGTCTGACACATACCTGGGTGATATGAGGACAGATGACAAGAGTGAATGTCTGACCTCTGATTTGTAGATCTCATCATCAGCAGTGCATATATGAGCAATAAAATCCAATTACACTGACAACTTTCAAAGCTTACTGTGGCTATGAGAAGTGTACACACCCTTGTTGACATGCCGGCCTCTTCCTTGATATGCAATGGAGCCACAATACTGCATATGTTAACATTACACACACCTGATATGTGACATATGACCTGTGCAATCAAATTCAGTATCAAACAAATGTGTTAGTCATGCAGATGCTGATTGAGATGCATTCAATATGTGGGTTGCATAAGTGTGCACACCCTTAACACAATGGTTAGTTGCAGCACCTGTTAAGTGAACTACAGTAGTCACTATTCCTGGAAGGGGTATATTAGCATGGCCCATCTTCACTTGTCATTATTTGGTCACTCTGCCCTACAACTATCCCCCAACTCTGCCGGATTGCAAGGTCAGCTCATGTGCACAGCCACTGGAGGTCACACAGTTCCTTCACTATTGCTGTGGAGTCAGGGTTATGTCTGGCACAATTCATGACCTTGACGGTGTTCAGATAAAGTCATTCTTAGCGAGCTTTGGATGTATGCTTCAGTTCACTGTTGTGTTTCTGGATGACACCCCTCCCCATCCTCAGCCTTACTGCAGATGCTTGATAACTATGGACCACACAAGAGTGTCATTTTGCAGTGTTTCAAATTCAGAATGCCATGTCTACTGGCCTAGTTCCTGCTAATGAACAGCAAACCTAAAGGTGTACTCTAGCACCTGCAGGGTACAGATGGGGATGGTGGGCCTGATGAGGAGTGAGGTGTTGCTAGTGCAGCACATGTATCTTTATTAATACTGTCTGTATGTTTCAGCCTTGTTCTCAGTACACCATTACACAGTGCAACACATGTCTTTGGGAGACTTGATGTTATGCATATGCTACCTGTAGACAGCACTGGATGATGTTTCCTGTGAAACAACTCTTTCATCTGATTACCCTAACCTATAGGCCACACTTATGCAGATTCCAGGTAATTGTTGACATGGGTACTGCACAGGCAGTACTTGATAGACATTCCTGCAAGCCCCTTAGTGTTGCTGTATGGTTTTGGGCAGCCTCCATGACCAGTATACAACATGTGGTGTCATCTGTCTTGGATGGGCTTCTGTTTATTTTCTGCATTAATGTTGTCCCATACTTCATAGTCACATACATGACTGTCTACACTGTTTGCTATGGTGAATATATATATATATATATATATATATATATATATATATATATATATATATATACATCTATGGATACACTAGACAATCGCGATGTACTGAAATGTTGAATTTTAGTACATCAAGACCAAATGGTGGATTTATCTGGGGTTTCAGATAAGTGTTGTGTGTTTGAGTATATTGGGTAGGGATTTTAGTGTGTGTGAGTATGTGCGGTGGTGTTTTTTGTGTGTTTGTGTGTTTAGTGCGACCTCGGAGTTAGAATATATAAGTAGGGGGGGTTTGGGGGGTGCAACCCTCCACATAGAGGGTTCAGGGGGGCCTTCCCCCCTGCTTATAGGTAGGTTAAGTGTGTTTGTGTGTGATGCTATGTTTGTTTAGTTAGGTAGGTGTATGTGTGTATGATTATGTGCTGGTTTGTGTGTGTGTGAATGGTCGCGGTTGTGGTATTCGTGATTATGGGTTTTCAACTATTCAGTCTCGAAATACTGAAATTCGACATTTCAGTATTTCTAGATTGTATAGAAAATATATATATATATATATATATATATATATATATATATATATATATATATATATATATATATATATATATATATATATATATATATATATATATATATATATGTATATATATATATATATATATATATATATATATATATATATATATATATATATATATATATATATATATATATATATATATATATATATATATATATATATATATATATATATATATATATATATATATATATATATATATATATATATATATATATATATATATATATATATATATATATATATATATATATGTATATATATATATATATATGTGTGTGTGTGTGTGTGTGTGTGTATATATATATATATATATATATATATATATATATATATATATATATATATATGTCTCTCTCTATATATATATGTATATATATATATATATATATATACATATATATATATATATATGTATATATGTATATATATATATATATATATATATATATATATATATATATATATATATATATATATACGGTTCCCCTTCAGAAGGTTAAATGGCTGAAATCTCGAAATGCATATGGCCGAAGCCATATGGTCGAATTTCAGAAGCTCTACCTTCTGAAAGGGAAGTAAAAAAAAAAAAAAAAAACACAAAACAATGTCTGCACCCCCCCCACATCCACCACTACTTATTTATTCCAACTCCTAGATTGCACTACAGCGCAGAAAGGGAAATCTCCCATTCTGTGCTGTATGCCGATCCCCATTCAGAAGGTCGAGCTTCTGAAATTTCGAGCATATGGTCTTAACCATATGCATTTCAAGATTTCAGCCGTTCGACCTTCTGAAGGGGAACCATATATATATTCTATTCGCTGACATCCCATTTCACTGAAACCCATTTGGTTGACAGCTCATTTCATTGACAAACACCCCCCCCCAACTATATATAACAACTCAACAACTCCACAGTCGCACAACAGTGGGGAAGGGGGCAAAACCCAGGTTTTTGCCTTGAATACTTTTCTCAATGAAATGACCTTTTCACCAAATGGGTTTCAGTGAAATGGGATATACATATATATATATATATATATATATATATATATATATATATATATATAGATATATATATACATACATGTGTGTCAACAGACATGTTGTGCAGGAAGTCACTTCTGATACTGACATGTACACCATCAGTTACTGACAGACATCATAAGATCATCATAGTGAAGTACCACACAAATCACAGTAATGTTCCTGGAGAATATAGCAGAGATATGACCAATAGACGTGGACAGTCTGACACAATCTGGTCAATCTAGAGGTATGCACAGAACTCCTTAGTGCAAGACGTGTGGACCAAGCCTGACAAAGTGGATGCTTACAGCCATGTAAATGGGGATATCACAAAAATACTGGAATAGATAAGCTCACACAGTTGATGCATTCACACACTCCTGTCTGTCGTAACACATATTAACCGGAGGAGTAGAGGTCTCAAGCCCACATACTTCCCACTAGTTAGTGACATACATCTTCACAGCATCCCACTGCTTTTTCTTTAATACACAACACTTATGGTGGCCAGGCAACAGTACATCTGACAAATTTCTGGACATAGCATCACACTAGGTAAATACACTGAGCTGCTAGGCATGTCACAAAGCACTGTGCAAATTACAGGCAGACTGCCACAACACTGACCCAAATTTCCTATGGGAGAATACACATGTACTTGCAAATATAGCAGGCACTACAGGCATGTAACAGTACGGAGTAACAGAGACCAGTGTGAAAGTGCATACCCACAACCAGTCTGAACACAGTCACAGTCACATTATGGTAAACCTAATTAATAGTACAGTATATGGACTGCATGAACAAAACCATCCTCATATGTGCCACTCACACACTAACCCTATATATACTGGCCCAATACACAGTGTAGTCTGATGCCTAACTGTGGTATGGGACATGTCTCAGTCTGGCCCTACAAACATATACGCTGATAGGGTACCGTAAACTGGAGCAACATGCGACATCAGATAAAACAGGACCAAGAACAATGACAACTACCATAGTCTGTACACAGGCCAAGTAACATATTCACAATACACACACTGTCAACAATCACCATAAGTACACAGACCTCACTACTGTACAGACTACAACAGAATCTCCAAGTTTTCTCCTCAAATATAAGGCCTACTATATATAACATGTCTAGTAGTCTGATATCTCACTGGCTTGTTATCAGGTATGATGTCAGTAAATAATGATATACTGAACATATGCACCTTTTACTGCATGACATATGGACAAAGGGTGACAGACTTGGGGGACAGAGGCACAAACACATGGGCCAATATTGACATATTGCTATGATAAACTGAGGAAATTCCTGATGTAACAGGGTTTGTTGTGACATATCTCTTCTGAGGGATATGAAGTCAGTACCTCACATGGATGTCACCATGTACTGACTGCACTCATCAGAGTATGCTGCTGCGTTTCTAAAGACAGGAAATGTGTGAGTAACATACCACATGTAAGACTCCAAACTCTGGCCAGTCTGCAGATAGCCCTACAGGTGAGAGTTTCCTCAACCACATAACAATGTCATGCCAGACTTTAAATCATGTAGAATAGCCATATCCACACAAACCCATTAAACCAACATTACTTCAAATGTAGAACAGCAATACCTACATTCTGTCCCCATGTCTGGAACATCCCCCTCCTGTTTGTTGGCCTGTCTTCACAGTGAATGTTGTAAGAGGTATTTCCAACTACCGTCTGTGATGCTGTTTGTCAGACACCCACATGAAGTCCTGCTCACAGTGAAGGAAAAGGGCCAACACCCACATGAAGTGATTAGTTATAGGAGTGTGTTTCCATCCAGTTGGCTATAGGAATGATACCACAGCTATTCCACATGCAATTAGCAAGTGGGGGACTGCAATTTATGCACAGGCCATCAGCTGATCATGAGCATTACTTACAAAACTCAAGCTGCTGCCTATGCAGAGAGAGAGAGAGAGACAGAGACAGAGACAAAGTAAGAAAGGAAGGGAGTAAGAGAGTAAGAGCCAAGTGTGTTTGTGTATGACCCGTGGGTGGGGAGTGGTATCTGGGTATTATAATGGTTGCCTATATTGTTTACTAATCCATACTGTCACATAGTAATTGCACATGGCTGTACACATTTATGGCTGAGGATTGTCTACAACAACCTCTACAGTGTTTGAAAACTGCTGGCCTTGTAATGTGGACATTGGGACATATAAGTCCTCAATATAATGATGTAGCAAAACCCACACTGCAATGGATCCTGTCATTACACAATCACCCCAACACCCACACAGGATTCTAATGACACACATACAGACACACACATGTCAGTACTGAGTTTCAAACCCCTACCTGACTATGTATTGCGATGACAGTGTTACGCAGTTATTGCACGCGCCCTAGAGCTTACACATTAGAGAGCTGTCCAAAGGTATCTTTAAAGGTGAGTAACATCAGCAACAGTGCTAAATGAGAGCTACGGGAAGTGTAGTAAGTGTGAATGTCCCCAAAATCAGGTGTCAATGAAGACACACACACTCTCGCAGGGAAACACACACATTATCACAGTTGGCAGGATCAGGATTAGAACTCCTATCAAACTAGTTTGCTACACTATAGTATTACACAGTTATTGCAAGCACCACAGAACTTATATGGGTGAAATATGGCCAAAGGGTTATTTCAAGGTGAATGACATCAGCAGGCGTGCTAAAGTAGGGCAATGGGAGGTGTAGTGAGTGTGAATGGTTTCAAAATCATTAATCTCCACACACACACACACACACACACACACACACACACACACACACACACACACACACACACACACACACACACACACACACACACACACACACACACACACACACACACTTGCCAGTACTGAGATGCAAAGGTTCATTGCTTCACTGGTGTGTAGTAGGTGAATGTGCCTGAAGGCTGTACAAGGTTAGGCAAAGGGAATACCTTGGCATCAGGCCACATGACAATAGTCTCCAGTGTGGCTCAGGGGTGTAGTCCATGGAGTGGACCCCAGGGGTGGGTATTGTATTCACCATCCACTCATCTGGGTTACTATTGTGAGTGGCCAGTGATGTGCACTGCTTCCCATGTATGTGATCTATATTCCATAACATGGACAGTGTCTGGGTTATGCACATGTCCCACACATTCTTTGACATGTGGAAGTGTACTTGAGGTCTCTAGGGCATGTTGTGTGGACAGATTGTTATCTTTTGATGTAGCATTCCTGACCTCATTTGGTGAGACCTGTCTATGGAATGGGGGTCGTGCTTACACCTACATTGACAGCATGATACAGGTATTCAGTGGAATTAGTGGCCTCTGTCCATAGTGGGAATGTGTATAAGGCATGGTATTCCCTTTGTGGGTTACATTTGCAGACTCTACAGTTGTTGCAGGCATCCAGTGGGGAACATAGCAAAAGGGCCACTGTAAGCATTTATTTGCCTACTGCGGGGATGGAGCAGGGTGCCATGTCATTTTACTTGCTGGATAACACACAGTCAGGAGATATAACACATCACAGTACTTCCTGATGTCAGTGGCACTGTTGTGGTCAACAGGCATGTGGTCCACTACAATCACACAGTGGTTACTATCTGTCAGGCAATATGCAGGGAACTACCAATATAGTGGTTTTTGCCTAGCCAATTGTGTTTGTGTATGAGACATGGGTGGAGAGTGTCCTCTGAGTAATAGAAGGGCTGCCTATATTGTTCACCAATAAATAATGTCACACATAGGGCTATGGATTGTCTACACCAGCCTCTCTGGTGTTTGACATCTGTTATCCTTGTAAGGTGGACATTGTGACATATACTAAGTCCTCAACATAATAATTTGGCAAAACCCGCTCCACAATGGATCCTACAGGATACTGATGACAGATACAGACACTTGCCAGTACTGAGATTCAAACTCTTACCTAGCTATGTAGTGCTACTATAGTGTACCACATTTATCGCATGCCCCACAGAGCTTATAGGATGGATGTTGTCCCAGGGTACTTCTAAGGTGAGGAACATCACCGGCCCTTGTAAATACTGGCATTGGGTGATGTAGTAGATGAGAGATCCCAAAAATAATTTCACACTAAATACACATTTACATTTGCCAGGGGTGAGGTTCAAACCTCTGTCTAACTGTACCATTATGTTACGCATTTACCGCATGCACCACTGACCTGACTTGGTTTAGGGTTGGTAACAGGTACTTCTAAGGTGGATGATATCTGCAGGACTGCTAAAGTCAGGCTCTGAGATGTGTACTGGGTGTAAATGGGGCCAAAATCTTTGAAGTTCACACATACATATGTACACACACAAACACTTGCCACAGATGAGATTCAAATCCATACCTTTGTAGATACTGCTACTACACTGTTCCACATTTATGGCATGCGCCATGGAGCTTACATGTTGGAGAGCTCTTCACAGGTATCTTTGAAGGTGAGTAACATCAGCAGCAGTGCTAAAGGAGGGATAAGGGGAGAGTAGGAAGTGTGAATGTCCATAATATCAGGAATTATCAAAGACACACAGACTATCTCACACAAACACACACCATTTTACAGTTGCCATGTGTGGGATTAGAACTCCTACCTAACTAGTATGTTATACTATAGTATTATGCAGTTATTGCAAGCACCGCAGAGCTTATGGGGCTGGCCTTTGTCCAAAGGGTTATTTCAAGATGACTGACATCAGCAGGCTTGCTAAAGTAGGGCAATGGGAGGTATAGTGACTGTGAATGGCCTCAAAATCATTCACATCCACACACACACACAGACACACACACACACACACACACACACACACACACACACACACACACACACACACACACACACACACACACACAGTTATTATGTCTGGGATTAGAACTCCTGCCTAGCTAGTATGTTACACTATAACATTACGCAGTTATCGCATGCACCACAGAGCTTATGGGGTTGAGACTTAGCCAGAGAGTTATTTCAAGGTGATTGACATCAGCATGAGTGCTAACATGGGCAATGGGAAGTGTAGTGTGTGTGAATGGGCCATAAATCATTCCTCTTGAAACACACACACAATACTCAGTCACACATAACTTTACATTTGACAGGAGTGGGTATACAAATGCTAGATGAATACTGATTTGTACTATCATGTTACACAGTTATCACAAGCACCACAGACACTATAGGGCTGAGGGCTACCAAAAGCAATGTCTATAGTGATTGACATTGGCACATCATGTGATATTGGCCAATTTGATGTGTGGTGGGTGGGACAGGCCTCATGATGGAAATCTCTCTGTCACTGTCTGTCTCTCCCTTCCCCACATCTGTGAGTGTGTGTATGTTTGACATAGTATAGTGTGTTGGCCTTGGATATGTGTGAGTATTCCTATCCAATGTGTGTACAAAGTATGAATAGTGTGCAATGTGGTGACACCTGCGACTGACAGATATGTATAGTCCACCTTTTTTGTCAGATATAAGCTTAATTTCTCCAAGTATAGAAGCATGCCCAGTATGACCTTCTGTATTGAGTGTGTGAATCCATTCCAGGTATGTTGTACTCCAGTCCAGGATTTAGTGTTCTACATCTACAGCTAGCAACCTGTTTCTGCAGGATATCTGTAGATAGGTTGACAATATGGAGTCACAATGGGGGAAAGATAGTGGGATACTGTTACTATTGTGTCTGTGCTGCTTGTGTTACATGGTTGGTGTTAGCAGAGGTATTCACACATATGTACTGCTCTACACTGTGTTTATTATGTCATCAACTACTGACAAATATACTTATTTGCTCACAGTTATTTCCTGGGAAATACAAGATGAATGAAGATGTGTCCAGTATTGTGGTCTGCAGCCTACATATTCTTGCACACCCATGCCATTCTGGAGGGGTAGCTGCAGGCACTTGCTGATGGGTCTGTGTAAATGGTCCAGCACCTCGGTACTGTAGTGGCTGAGGATCCCCTGCGTGTACATATATCGACATAACAGAATGGCTATATCCTGCTGTGGCTATACCTCTCAGCTGTACAAATTCACCGAGGTTACCCAGAGGCAAGGGTCATATATCTGGTCAGTTCGCCTTCACATTGTGGTTTATGAGCAGGTTTGTAGCCACCCATTACTGGGTTTGCAGGCAGGGATTGTATGGGTACACATCAGAGTTTCAGACTTCACACACCCCATGACATCCATGCTTCTACACCCCCTCACTCTGTTATTCTAGCCTCTTCCTAACATTATGCAAGTGATATCTGAGAAGTGTCCCTATAGTTGTCCCTTCACCCCAGCAGTATTTAGGGGTTGGTCCACAGTATATGCAGTAGGACATGGTGGGCATGCTACTGGGATTTGTCAACATGGCCTTGCATTTGTGTTCTGTGGACTGTGTTATGTTGTTAGTTGGGACCCTATGAGATAACATACATTGGTAGTACGGGTGAGGCACAGGCTTTTGACAGAAGACTGTAGGGCATTTGGTAATGATGCAGGCCATCTGAAGAAAGCAAGTGCATTCTGTCATTTCTACATTCCCAGGCTGCAAGCCATTGGATTCCCCTGGGGTGACAGGGTAAGTGTGCAAGGTGTTAATGGCAATATTTCCTGTCCATATTAATCCATTGGTCTGGATGCTGGCAGGGTGCTGCTTACAGCTAGGGACACACCTGTATGGGACACCTCTTCAGCATGCTACATTCTGTGGGTATCCCCATACAGAAGTGGGGGTCATACTGTACTCATTCCCAACAGCAGGGATATGACCTTTGATAAACCTGTGGCTGATGGTGGGGTGAGCTGAGTGCATGTGTGATATGGAAGCTTCTTGCAGCTGACTCACAGATATACCTGTGACATTCCCCTTATGCTGTCTTGTGCTGAGACATAGGCAGTCTCTCATTACTTCATAACTGTGCCTTTTGTGGTCTGCCATTGATTGGCCAGACTACATCAGTATTCCATACTACACAGACAACTAATGTGCTGTTAACCTGTATGTACAATTCCAAAGGTGTGTGCAGTTGACAGTTACATTTTATGTACTCTGTCTAGGGTACTTACACCAGTTTACTGTGTGTATGTCTGAGCCCACATTCATGGCATGTCCATCTTTCAGACGATGACAGATACTGACATCTGGACAGTGAGTATGGACAACTGCTGACATGGGTATTACTGAGATGCATTGTGGTTGGCACTACAGTTGTCAGAACATGGCCCAGTCATGAACAGTACTGGCCATAGGCCACCAAGACACAATCCTCCATGCTTACATGCTGACCACTTCCACACAATATAGAACACACAGCCTAACACATGGACCCCTGCATGTTGTACACATGCAACAATCTATCCTGTAAATTTGGCCAGCTCAAGTAATCTGTGCTCTACTGTTATTAAACCCACACGTACATGTTATTGTATTTCTACATAGGTTTGTGGGGGGGCACATATGACAACTGTAAATATTTTCTATGACTGTACTGGTATTTCATGTACTCTGTTGGCTTCCATTTTGTTTTGTATTCTGACCTATCATGCAGACTAGAGGCATATCAGTAGAGTACGGATCTTATTGATGTACATTTCAGTTTTAGACTTCTTACCCTTCAGAACCAACATACAACTACCAGACCTGTTGTAGTCTGTCTGTGTAGGTCTATAGGGGGGGCTGTTCATCATTGCCATCAATTGGAGGCCTTAGCACAGCCTTTCTTTATGGTCATCTACACCTGTCCTGCTGGCTGAGGCTGGTGGTGGGTATGTGAGCCTCACTGACATGCATGCGTATGTCCTATGGACACACATTTGGGCCACTGCATGTACTGCAGTGGGATTTGTCACCTTGTCTAGTACTGCCTACTTTGTTGAAACCAGCATTTGTTATGGATTTCATGCTGCCCATATAGGTGTCCACTATCTGCTTCCCTCCCATTCAGCCACCCGATTCACTTGCATGCTCACATCCATACCATATACAACTAGCAGAACATACTACTCCATTCAGCAGTTGATAGGAAGAGTGACTTACCTTGTGGCTGTGCCAGTATTGAGGATGGTGCTGGAGGGCTGACTATGTCAGATGCATATAGTATACTCCCTGTACATGGTAAAGCACAGGTAGTGTCATGTTTGGCATCCCTGTTACTGTATGCATGAGTAAGAGAGAGGTATCATTCCCTGGGTCCCTACTGTGTCAGTGTATGTACTATGCATTGCCTCTTTGCCAAAGCCTGGGCATACTGGGCATGCCTCCTTTTGTAGACATAGGCAGGCTCAGGTTGTTCCTTCTCCAAGTCCCTCTGTGCCTGTGATGGCCTTGGCAATGGTGGGGGGCTGTGTGGCCCTGCCCCATGCTGTTTCTGCTGCAGCTGTTTCCACAGGATCATATTGTGTAACATGGCACATACAATGAAATTTGTGTACACGTAGCTGGAGAGTACTGCAAGCTTCCACCAGATATGTCCAGGCACCAGAACTGTGACTTGAGCATCCCAAACACACACTCTATTATGATTCTGGTTTGTGCATGTGCCTCATTATGTTGTTCTTGTTTGGGTGTGTGTGCATTTCTGATGGGTGTCATCAGCCACGGCTCCAGTGCATAACCAGCATCCACCACTAGGTAGCCATATGGGATTTTTCCACTGACAAATTTTGGATACAGCTGTGTCATATGCCAGATGTGGGAGTTGTGATAGCTTCCAGGGCTGCCAGCACACACATTCAAGATAATGCCCTGGGCATCGCACACAACCTGGCAGTTGATGGAGGGGAAGCCCTTGCAGTTTATGTAAACCCTACCCTGCTTGCCAGATGGTGCTTTGATGTGCATGTGCATGCATTCTATAGCACCCACTACCTCAGGGCATTCTGCTATTTAGTGGAAGAGACGCATATTGCTGGTCAATGCCTCACGGCTGTTGAGGAAATATATGTGCTCACCGGCATGTGCTGACATGGCATCCAGGAACTGGTGGAGTACCCTGGATGATGATGCCTGTGAGATCCCCATGATATCCCCAGTTGGCCTTTGGAAGGTACCTGTGGCTAGTATTCTTAACCCTACACATACCTTGGTATCCACTGGGATGGTTTCCCCTCTGTTGGTTCTGTGTGTGAGGCGTGGCCAGCACAGCTCAACAATTTGCTGTAAAATGTCCCTGCCCACCCTATAGCACTCCACTATCTCCAGCTCATGTAGCCCCTGGTAGATTACCCTGGGTCTGTACACTCTTCTCCTCCTCACTGTGGGTTGGTCGCTAGCATTCACATCCTCATCACTCTCAGTCTCTTCCACATATTGATGTATGAGAGCAACAGCAGCCCCTAACATTTTCTTAGTTTTGTCAGGTAAAATTTCCCCGTCTGTGTAAACTGGTGGTGTACAGTTTGTGGAAAAACACAGAGTGAAAGGTGTTTGGGAGGGTGACCTAATGGTTAAGGTGTTTGCCTTACAAACACAAGGTGCAGGGAATGAGTCTCACAAGGGATAATTGGCTAGGCTTAAAATGACCCACAAGGGCAGTTAGCCTAGTACTAATCTATTTCTATAGTTTATAGTAGTGTGCTCGACTGGGCTGCTGTCTGTGTAATTTGCTGATTTTGATACATTTTACCTGTCAGCTATGCTAGTTCTCCTTGATTGCCTTCCTACTGCTGTTTTCCCTTCCCATTGCCTTCCTGTTTAAGCCCCAAGGCACGCCGCGCATACCCAGTGCTCAGATGTGAACAGAGCTGCTATTTCCTGTTTTTTTTTTGTTTAAAACCCGGTGCATGGCACACTTTAGGCAATGTAAACACTGTTAGGCAGCCTCAGACACACACCCCCTTCCTTAGCTGTGCTTAGCTAAGGGCAAACATGGGCCACAGAGCTCCAATAAGCTTACAGCATGCATGACACTCCCCTCTTATGAGGTCATCTATCTGTTATACTTATGCCATGGTGTTGCTGCACCTACACAGTTGGGTGCAAGCTAACACTGAGAGGAAATCTGTGATTCAGTATCAGTCCCCTCATTTGCATACAACAGAATGCTAATTCATAGTTATCACACTCACACTGACCCTTTCCCCTTAGCAACCACTATTCCCTGGTGTTGTCTTATGCACGCCATTGACTATCATGGCAAAATGCTGATTTGGGTTTAAAAGCTTATTTCCAACTTTTTTCCTTATTTTCAGGCCAATCCCGTTTGTGCACCACTGCCCTACACTTAAACGGCCGAAATTGGCCCAAAAATAAGTTATTTTTATAATTTTCCAGCTATTTCCCATGCCAATGGCCATTTGGCCATTGGCATGCCTACTATATTGAAAACATGCTTTCTTTGGAGCTGTCATTCCTCCGTTTTGTAATTTGCCGAAATGTATTCGGTTAGTAACCAAATACATTTCTGCAGGTTACACTATTCCTGCACAGATGCCTGCCTGCTTCCTGGATCACTAATTCACCTCATTTGTATGGCTTTCAGCATCAAATGGGGTAATTAGCATAGAGCAGTGGTCTCCGTGCAGGAATAGTGTAGGAGCGCTCGTGCACGTCCCGGGAGCTCGTTTCTGGATCACTCGTCGGCCATATTGCGTGTAGCAGCTCTTGCACTATTCTTGCACACCATGCAGAGCTTGCTGAATCCTCAGGCTTGTCTTAATTGCTTTATTGTTTTTTCTATTCAATACTTCCATGATGGCATTTGATTTGTCCCCTTCCTGTCCCTTACTGCTCTGTGTTTATGTGGTAAGACTTTATCTGTTATTAATTTATTGGCACAGTAATAGATCCTATTTAATTATGTTATATTGCATGAATTTCTATGGACAGTCTTCATTACTGTGTTCATTTGTTTTATCAAACTTCTAATATTTTGGGTGTTATTGACTTTCTATAGTCTATTTTTTTCATTGATCTTAATTTGTATAGCCATCCCTATTAAATCAAGCAACTCTTCTCTTAGATCATTTTCTTCTAATCTAAAAGCACTTTCTTCATTCTCTGTTTCCTGCTGCCATTCTACAGAAAGTTCCAGAACATCTTCCTGTGCCATATTCCCTTCAGATTCATCCTGTGTCATCCGTTGCTCTTTCATATGGGAACTCACTGGCCTATCCCTCCACAGCATTGACTGTGTCAGAGTTGACACATTTTCCCATTCCTTCCCTTGCTGTGCAACTCCAACTGAGCTTTTGTACTGGTTTCCTACTGAAGGCTCCAAAGTATCTTCATATGGCAACTGATTAGATGCTTCCTTCTCCACAGGTTTCTCCTTAATTTGGGGATTCATTATTCTGTCATGCTGTGATGTTGTCAAAGTTAGACTTTTTAAACTA
The DNA here is from genome assembly GCF_019279795.1 of Protopterus annectens. NCBI lineage: Eukaryota > Metazoa > Chordata > Ceratodontiformes > Protopteridae > Protopterus > Protopterus annectens. The sequence continues at coordinate 803,508,886 of NC_056745.1, forward strand.
AATCCTTCACTTCACAGGTAATATATAACTTCATTTTCTATTACTTTAACTTCTCAATTACTAAACCTCTTTTCTACTTCCCCCTTTGTTTTCTTATTTTTTTGCATTGTAAAATTTCCTATACCCTGATAGCTTTGCCTGTATTTCTCTTCAAGTATCTTTGGTGCTGCTTTTTTTGCATTGATTAGTTTTGCTTTCTCCTTTGCATTAATATGGCACCATATTAAATCTCTTTCTTTCCCATTTCTATATTTCTTCTTTAGGCGTCTCTTACTTCTGCTGTTTCTGCTTACGAGGGACTCATTATTCTATCATGCTGTGATATAACCTGTGTTAGACTTACTACACTAAACCCTTTACTTTGCAGATATTCCATAACCTCAGCTTCTATTTTTTTTTTTAATTTCTACTTTAATAATCTTCTGTTCTATGTTCTCCTTTTGTGATCTTATTTTTTGTATTGTGAAATTTTCCATATTGGAGTACCTTTGCCTGTATTTCTATTTCAATATCTTTGAAGCTGCTTTTTGTACTGATTAATTTGGTGTTTTCCTTTGCATATATATTGCACCATATCAAATCTCTCTTTCTTTCTCATGTCCATATTTTTCTTTTATACCTTTCAAAAATCTTGAGATTTGGTTCTTTATATTTTCACATGTCCTCAGTCACTTCTTTTTCCAAATGGCCCAAGGATTCTTAGTCTATATAATGCTTTTTTCATGAATCTGTTGTATTAATGAACACAAATTTGCATTTGAAACTTTTCCTTGTGCAAATGTTTTTCTTTTCTCTAAATTTTCTCTTAATATTTTTGTATATCTTCTGTCTGGAAGTCCTGGGTTCTTGCATAATAGTAACAATACATAATTTCTTTTTTATCCTCAATAGTGCACTCTATCATCTTTATGGCTCTTTTTTGGCCTGTCACTTTTTGTTTTTTGTGGACTACTACTTCCACTTACCTCCCCCTGAGCCTGGTCTAACCCCATTGGTTCATAGATTAATGCTAGGCTAACTGCCCCTGTGGGCCATTTTAAGCTTAGCCAATTACCCTCATGTAAGAATCAAACTCTGCACCTTCTGTCAGTAAGGTAAACATCTTAAACATTATGTCAACCCATTGGCAGAATAAGGACAGACCAGAACTTATTAGCATATGAGAAGATATGGTGTTGCGCAATTTCCCATTAGGTTTATAGGAATGTTTCCATGTTTTGAGGATTCTACACTGACATTTTTTCCACTCCTAGCACCAGTGCACCTCCCAGGATTGAGTACTTTTTTATCCTGGGACTTTTGCACCCAGCTATTTTTTTATGTTTTTTAACCTACTTCTGTCCATGATATATGCTTTATAAAATACAGTCTACATATCAGTTTCATCTTGGTGAGGTTTTGCAAAAAGGGGGTCCACCCCATTAAGGTACTCACCAAAACTTGAGGATGAATTCAGTACCTGCAATATTAATCTCTTGCTTACTGGTTTTATCATCTCTCCATTCAGACCCCTTCCTTTGTGTGGGTAAAGAAATGTCAACAACGTTTGTTGATTTGTTACTAGCTTCAATCGCTGATCATACATAAGCTAAAGCAACACTTCAGTTTTTACCTGTGAATTGCTAAATTCTGCTGAATTACAGACATGATATTTGACAGCACTGTGCCTCAAAGTTGTAGATTATATTCCTGCTAGATTTAGTGGCAGTTCAGGATAAAAATGTGTCCTAAATTAACCTGTTCTTTAATTTGTGGAAATCAGTATTTTATTGCTTAAATCAATTTTATTCTTTCTCCTTTTCAAGTAGATTGTTATGCAGTAGCACTGCTAAATTCATGATAAGGCAGTCATACTAATTTAATGAGCCATGGATCAGACCTCTGCTATTGTTTGAGGCAATGCAGAACTGACAATTACATCTACTGCTTCTGTTTTGTATAGTCTCATGGGTGCAGAACAAACTCTGGTCAAGGAAATATGTATTTCCCTAGAATATTCTGAGAATTTTTTAAAGCCTGTATTCTTCAAAATGTTTTGATACATGTTAATTTCTAGAAATTCCTAACTTGTCTTTCCATTAGTCAGTATGTCACCTACAATATGAGTCCCTAGAGTGCCTGCCATATTATATCCAGTTATTTCCAAATAACCTCTGTTGAAGCAATTCCAAATGTAAATCAGTTACAGGTATAAACATCATTGCCTGTATTAGTTTTGCCAGATATTGTGTATGTTAACCTGGGACAGCAAACATTAAACCTATCTCTGGCAGTAGATGCTGTCCTACTTTTTATATTTCATTTAATGTGTCTATAAATTCTTCATAGATTCTTCATTATATATACTGTTCTTTACAGCAGACTCAGTAAAAGTTGCCCATGCAAGTGGAGTTCCCGTCCGTACATTCTAAAAGTATAAGTGCGATTTCCAGAACTTCAAAAAAATTAAGTGTGATTAGAAGGTAATCAGTCCAAAATTGCTGTATCTCACAAAATGACCTCTTCTCCAAGTTACAGCAACCTCACAGTTAGTATATGTAAATAGTGGAAGTGTGGTACAAGGCACGCCACAGGTGAGGGTGTGAGAAAGCTACCCTGCAAATAACACTTAACGTAACAGTGACTGTCACACTTTGCTGTTATTTTTCCTGAATCACCATTAATTTTTCATAGTATCATGACTCACGGTCTTGATTGTTGAACTTCCAATAGGCTGCCATCCAACTAGGCAGCATGTTAGAAGTGTGGTTTATGTTAGTAACATAACTATAGAGTTTGATAATGGCCTTCAGCTACCACGTAGGAGAAGTCTGTACATTCTCCCCATAGATGCATGGGGTTTCTTGCCAAAGAGACCTATCTCATAGTTAAAAAAGAGTCAGTAAGAATAAATATAATTATCTCACAAATAAATTATTTAAAAATAAGATAGAAAATTCTACCCATATTAAGGAGAATTCCTCTGTACAACAATGAGTCTAATTCTGCCTTCACCTTAGGCAGCAGACAGCTTTAGGAGCTTGGCTGTTGAATTTGCTTTTCTTTTTCTTTTTCTTTTTATTTTTTGCCTGTTGTATTTTTTTATAATACGCTCTGTAGGTATTTAGACAGCTGATAGTCCACAATTCCCTTGAGGAGAAGTAGTTTGCTGCACAAACAGAAAAGATTAGGCTGACTTCGGAATAAAAAAAATATGCAGTAACACAGCAGGCATAATCCAAGCAAACAGCTCAGTCTTTCAGCTGTGAAGCACAAAGGTTCATGTCTGGTGCCAGCAGACAAAAGAAACACTGTCACTGATGGCTCCAAATGCACTTCCATGTACTAGGTAGATAATACAATAAAATCGTTTTCAAACAGTAACACAAAATCTTTTTCAAATAATGTCTCTGTTACAGGTTTTTCCACTGATTTTATGGTCTCTCCATGTAGATATCTGTCCGAATGCTCTACTCTGGTCTCACATCATCTATCTCCATCACAGAGTTACACTGAACTCTCCTTTGGATCCTTGTTACAATGAATTCTGCCATACTGCTCTTAGGCTGGCCATAAAAAGACAGAGGTGCACACCTGAAAACAGTGACTTTGCCTGCAGATAATTCTTGTCAAAGGGACCAGTCCCATTTTATTCCACTAACCTGTAGATTCCCTTGAACAAACATCTTTTTTCTTGGATAATACAGCCACTTCTAGATATATCCCTGGCATCAATTAGAATGTTAAATTATATTTATTTCTCACATTTTTCAGGTTTTGTAAAAGTTGAACTGCCACACTGTGTTACAATGCTTCATCTTTTTCTGTGTTTTTATCTTTCTGAAAGCCACTTGTTTTGGCATAGTACTGCAACTGCTGAACCTCTCTCTTTGGCATATAAAGACTTCAGTTTATGCTACTTTAGCTTGATATCATGCAACCACACTCTGCCAAACTAAATCATATCATTTCCTCCTACCATATAAAGCTGCAGTCTGTATACTTCTTTGTCTTCATCAACTTTATCTCTTAACTTACCTTACAGGGCTGTTTTCTTCCCTAAATATGTTTTTGGCATTACTTTTCCAAATTATTGTTCAGGTTTACTTTTATTTATATCTAACTCATAAAGTCATAGAGATTGCTGAACCTTTCTCAAGCTCCATTTGTAAAAAATATATCTTTCCCTGTGTATGTTAACTCAATTATACAAACTGCAGGCTTAATTACATGACTTATTCATCCCTTCATTGAGTGACCACTTAATACAATTCAAGATCACAAGAGAGATGCAGCCTATGATCAGTTGCTATGTGTCCAACCCACAGAAAGTAATCCTGGATGGTGTGCCAGACCATCACAGGATATCCACATACCCGCACACTTACAAAAGTACGTACAGTATATTATACCTGGCTTTTTAAACAGAAGGAAGTCAACACACAAACAAAAAAGCACATACAGAGAGGTGGAGAATACACAGGCTTCAAAAGAAATGCCAGCCAAGAGCCAACCTAGAGATATTAGATCACTAAAAATATTTAGCATTCTGCCTTAAGTGGGCAAAATTATGATCAGAACACCACAAATGGATTTTCGTCTGAAATTAGTGTTTTATATAGAATAAGACTCCTGCACCCCACATGAAGAGCTGCACCCCCACACCCTTTGCCTAATATAATTACCTCTGAGGTTACCTTTACTTAGGGAAAAGAGAAATATTTTTTTTTTAACCAAAAATCATGTGCTGGCTTTCTTCTTTATTTATCAAATATATATCAAAAAGCTTGATTTTCAAATACAGTAATAATCGTTTGATATGAGCACTGGGTTTCATCAAAACAAATTTCCCTTATCTGTTTTCAGAATTACAATCATGTTGTATTATATCATCACCATTATATGCAGTGTAGTGTCCTTGCTTGAATTCTATTTTGTTTTTCATCTGTGCCACTAGCATGACAAAATGTTTTAATATGCTCTTATTTTAGCAGTTTTAGCAAGTTGTATTTGTTAAAATGGTAGTCGTCTGGGTTGTGTCTGTGTTACATCTTTAATTTTTCAGATGTGACATGCCGGGTAGTTTGGCAGGGTAGTGCATCAGTTTACTCAAGCTACTTTAGCTTTGTGCATACACGTCAAAATATTTTTGGCATGTACTGACATAACAGATCACCCTTATTTTCAGTTTCTTCTATTAAATATTAGCCAACAACTTGAACGGTACTATACAATCTCGTATACACCTGCTTCTTTCTCATTCTACAATGGAGGAAGCACTCATCAACACATTCATCAGCAAAAATTGAACCTCCTGCTATAGATGTACTCACTGACTCTCTGGCTACATACAATGGAATCAGTTATGGGGAAAGAAACAAACAAAAGTGCTAGTAGCTGTGCATCATGGGGTTTGCGTGCCAGTACCAGGTAGTACATCATTTATGTTATACCCAGGCCATGCTACTGGAAATCAGTTGGCAGCATTCTGGAAGAGTGTTATATTATCTGACTATGTGTTATTGCATTACTAAAACTATCCAGAGAAAATATACCTATTACCATCTTTATATCAACAACTGTATCCCACCAAAGTTCTCTCTCTATATTTTTCTCATTCCCCTTATTTTAAAGATAGTTTTGTACCATTCATTCATTCATTCTCCACAGCTTTCAGTCCCATACAGCACTCTCCTGCCATAGTTCTAGTTGACTGTCACTCCATCATAGCTCCAATAAGCATCACAAGCCAAAACATCTACAGGCCAGTCTATAAGCAGTTTCCTTCCTTCCTTTATATTTTTCAACCCTAGTTTCACGCTATCTTCCTCATTGTCTTTCTGCCTGTTCCATAACGTGTTCTTTGGTTCTACAAATCTCACAGCATACAGAAAAAAACAGCAGTCATACTAGTCTGGTCACATTTTGACATCTCTGCACTGGCAGTTAACGGTAAGGGCCACTAATGTGTTTCCCCCTGTTGCCCTGTGTTTAATTCTTATCCCTTCTTTTATCTATTGATTCTAAGGAAGTGCTTAACTAGAGAGTGTTACTGGATTGCCCACAAATAAAAATGATTGTAACATACAAGATTAACAAACTGAAAAAGAAATAAAGTTTTGTGTTTTTATTTTTAGATTTAAGTACACTACTTCAAGGACTGTCCATTCAGCTTAAATGCTGACTCTGTGCATTTATATTGTCTTGGTCTTGCAACAGCATTGTATCTAAATAACATGCTACAGTTTACAACATTTAATCACTTCACTGTACTGTTGCTTTCAGTGTATGGCAATGCCATTGCTATAAATGTTATGTCTCCTGTTAATAAGCAACATTGAGTTGCACTGTTTCAGCATAATGTCTCAGAATTAATGAAGGCTGTCTCAGCCCAAATGTTTGTGCGTGGGTGCAGGGGTGTGGAAAAGACAGAGTTATACATTATACCCACTCATTAACAGCACTTTTCAACTCAGCCACCTGCAAAGACATTTAACTCACTGAGCCATACCATCCCCACACAGAGATATTCAGAGAGCTGATCCCACTCCTGCACACTATTACTCATGCTGAAATCATCCCACACATACTATCATTCCACACTACTATGTGCTCTTCTGCCTACAGAAAAATGTTGAACTGCTCACATGTCTGCCCACTGAAAGATATTCATCCATAGACAGGAATACATTTCTACACCTTGTCACCTACCATCATCTTAACATACATTCCAGGGGAAAGAAATGCCATCTTTTCTGCATTCGCAAAGAAAGGGTAAACTTTTGGACTGCAGTGCACATAATTTCTCTGTAAAAGCAAGATTTCTCACTTGCTTCTTATCAGACACTCTCACTTTTTAAACCATGTCTGTCCAGGTTGCCTTACTTGCTGTAAAGATGCTACTACCATTTGTACCTGTGGCCAGTTATCTTAGAAGGGCACTCAAGTTCCTTTTAGAAGGTGGACACAGTAGCAAAGGGAGCTCAAGCAGATTGTTTGACCTCACACTGTATGAACGAGACATGATGACATGTAAATTCTATTTCATATTCACAGCTAAAAAATAAATAAAAATAACCACTGTCTGCTATACTACTTACTTATTTACTATTTATTCCTTATCTCATATTCTTCTTTTCACTTACTTCTGGGATACCACCGACAATAAATAAATAAATAACAAAATGTTACCAGTTACCAACAGGTTTTATATTCTACTATAGTAAACTGTATTTGCACCTGCTTCCAAAACAAGATGATAAGTTACAGTTACTGTGTGCTTAACTTTAAATGCACAATGAAGTTATATTTCCTGCTAAAGACAATGTTTGAGTTCTTATTTACTCATTGATATTTTTTTCTCTAATGCTTTAACTCAAATAACTTGCACACCTTTCAATGAACATTTCCAAATAATGTCATTTGTCTTCACTGTGTATTATGTTAACACATACGAAGCTTCCCTGTGTGTTGTATTAACTTTCATATCATGACAGGATTGTTATTGCTCTGTATATTGTCTTTGCAATTTGGTTAATTGACTTTGGATCATGGCTGAAAAGGGTCAGCTGACTAGTCCACCTACCTGGTTATCAAATATAAATAAATATGATATTATATGATATTATATTATAGTATATTATAGTATTATATATTATATGTTCAAATAAAAAATGCATTGCTTAGCTGTTCATTTTCTATATGGACCCAAACAAACAATAAAGTAAAATAAATAATTTTAACTGCGCTTAGCTTAATTTTGCTCATATCACAGAATTAATACTGCTGCACATTTTCTGACATTTGAGGGATGTGAGACAGCCATTCCCACCACAGCATAGTAAACTACTTCCGTAAAATACAGAAAACCTGCAATAGGAATAGGTACAACAGTTAATGGGCTTACACTATCATGCCATTTTTAGTAAGCAAGTTTTTTTTCACTTAAAAATATTGCAGCAATGAATGGTTTGGTTATTAAAGTAATGTTCATCTGTCCCACTTTGCAGTCTGTTGTGAAGTTGCAGCCAAAATCTGCAGATGCAGGAAACCCTGGGTTTATCACTTTGTGCATGTACATCATGCATATTTAAAGTAATTATCACACGCTGCTGAATATGGACAGTTTGTGCCTGAGGACATAAGCAAAGGTCTTTGCTGCTCCTTCCACCACTAGCCACCACTATTACTAATTAGGGATTGGAGGAACCTCTATGGAGGGGCAAGCCATGTGACCACCAAGGACAACAGTTAGGGATAGAGATACACAGGCCACATTTTGTCCTAATTTAATAGTTTTATTTTGCTTGACCACTGTGTTGGCAAGCAAGTGCTTTAATGAGTAAGACAGAGGTGTTTGCATTCCTGAGTTGCATCTGACATTGCTTTGGGGCAGCTGGGGACTTTGACAGCATGTTTATTTTTGCAGTGATAAACCAAACTGTCCACAAAAAAGAGTCTTCTTTTACTTTTTTTACTGACATCTGTTTCATCCATCTAGATTCCTTGATGAGTTCTGAACTGAACTAACAAACCTAACTGCACATTGACTCAAAACACTCAGAAAGTTAAACCATAAGTGCCTTGTACAAATAAAATTAAAACAGGACATGGCTCAACATACCAACAGTATTATTAATTTTTTCAACCATTTTAGCTTCCATACTTCTAATACAGAACTTCCTACTCATTAAAGTTATGCAAAGGTACAAGTTAGACACACCAGTCTAGCAGTATAACACAGGCAGTTAAAGCTATTAGTTGCTAATAACCCTTGTCCTCTAGTCCTGGGTTTATTTCCCACAAGTTCAGCCTGCAAACTGTTGGACTACAAGCAAGCTATGTAACCAGACAATGTTTGTAGTTCACTCCCTTGCAAAAAGGTACTTGTAGCTGGCAAGGGCTTAGATTAACAAGCAAATAAAAATAAAAGCATTCCTGCTATATCAGAGCAAATATCATTGATCTGAAAGAAAAATAAGTGTTAGGAATGAGGCAAATACTGAAATTGCTTGAATTAAAGCAGTTACTGTGATTTACTGAATTATTTTCACTCAAGTTAAATTCACTGAAATGTGAATAAACAGGGATCTAGATCTGCCATGGCCCTCGCTGCCTAGTGGTAGCAACCTATGTGATAGATATGTTAGTAGGAGTTCCTGGTATTATAAAGAAAATCTGCTGTACAGCCCATATGGTGCAGAGTGTTGCACAAACAGTTTGTGTATAACCCCAGGCCACATATAGGTTCGTCTGCCCCATTGGCACACATTGTTGCTTCAACAATATATATATATATATATATATATATATATATATATATATATATATATATATATATATATATATATATATATTAAACCACATGTTGGCATATAAACTGCATGTGTGTATCACCCCCACCCCATCCTATGTAATGTCAACATAACATCTATGGCTGGGGTTTGTTCTGTCACTTTCATGTGTAATTAGTAATGCACCTATTGTTTAAGGTATCCCTTACTATCCTTAAAGCAACAATCAGGGTCCACGTATTTTAGAATTTCCTTTCCTTCTATTACTACAGCGTGCACTACCAGACCATTTGAATAATATTTAGTGTGGTCACTTAAACGGCTCATTATCTAAGGCTGTTCATCTTTAACCATCCAACCAATTCTGGTCATACATAACCTCCTTACTTAATCCAGGAACCAAAAAAGACCTAGTCCATTTCCTGAAACTTCTCCTTCCCAAATAGCTAACCAAAATAATACTTACTTCAGTGAAAGCATCTCCAGCATCATTTCATCCACTGCACTATTACACTCCACTACCACATAAAACTCCTCAAAGCCCACTCCTGTAGCTTCTCTTCTACCATACAAACCTTGCCTAACAGCATACCTTCCTTTATCTTTGAACCAGTTTCAACATCCTTCATGAAAAATTTCTCCGTAAACTTAAACCTCGCTTTACTTCAGCAGATAGCCTTCCTCCAGAATAACATAGATTATCCACAGCTGCCACAGTTTTCCCTGTTTGCATTCTCATCAACAGAGCCATTCTAGAAAGTAATTTTCCTTCCTTATGTAAAAAGTACTGTACCACCCCATTGCACAAAGTGGGAAAATCCACTGAAATATCAAAATTCTGCCCCATAACTATTATGTCCCCTCTCTAAAAAATAATGGAAAAAATGCATTTACAAACAGCTCCTTAACCATCTCCTCAATAACAAACTTCTAACCAATACACAGCATGGATTTTGGCCTGCCCATAGCACCACAACTGCTTACTATCCTTCACAGAAACTGTAAATAAGGCTAGAGACTCTGGAAAATGTGTCTCAGCATTATTTCTTGATCTTTCAAAGGCCTTTTATACAGTCTTTCATCCTAAACTTTTCCTTCAGCTATCTAACCTTGGTCTATTGACTTCCTCTGTCAAATGGTTCTCTATTTACCTTTCCAGCAGACAACATGCAGTAGAATAGCAAGGCTCCTTTTCTCCATACCTGCATAATAACACTGGCGCTACCCAGGGTTTTATCCTTGGTCTTCTCCTCTTTAATATTTTCATGAACGACCTCCACACTTCTATGTGTCGAGGCGAACACATTCAGTGCGCGAATGATTCTTCTGTCATCTGCTCATGTAACCCTCCCTCACACCTCCAACTCATAGCTCAGGAAGCTTTTACCTCTTTTGAGACCTGGCTTAGTAACACCCAACTCTTACTTAAAACAAAACTTCTCTTTACTCCTAAAGTCAAAGTCTCTGATACTAATAATCTCAAGGTCATCTCCCTGAATAATACAATGATTGAATTAGTCCCCCACACAAAATCATTACGTATAACAATTGACAGCAAGCTTAAATTTGACCTCCATATACACAAAATATAAAAAAAACATCAAAAGCTTGGAATGCTCTATAGAAAAAAACACTTCCTAAATAACTCCACCAAAACTACCCCTGCCACTACCTACCTGCTACCCTCTCTCCTATATGAAGCTCCTGTTTTCACCAATCTACAACCATACTTAAAACTAAACTAGAAACTTGCTACAACAAAATAGCTAGACTTCCTACCAGTGCTCAATAGCATACCCCCACCACTGCTCTGCTCCTCATACACTAAACTGGTTTGAACTAACATAACAGCTAAATTACCACCAGTTGGTAACAATTCACAATATTATTCATAACTCTATTACCTGTCGAACCCTTAGTTCTATTCTCTGCCCCCTACCACCCCAAAAGATCTCTCCATTGAGAAGATAAGCAACACCTGTCCCTATATACCCTATATAAACTAAACAAATCATCTGGAGAAGGCCTACAAACAACAAACTGGAATTCCTTACCCTGCCCCATTGGATCTGATCAAAACCTAGCTAACTTTAAACATATACGTAAAGAATTCCTGTGCAAAAAATGGTTCTGCTCATGCATAAATCTTGGCTAAACACTCTCCAACTTATCTACCCTTCTTTCCTTCCTCCTTCTTTCCTTCCATTCATGCATATCTTCTTTCAACCACTCCTCCCATCTTCTTTATTTTCTTCTTTTCACTCCTTTCTTCCACCTCTCCACTAGCCACATTTCTCCACAGCTTGCCCATATTCTTACTTTTAATCTCTCATTATCTCCTTATCCTTTTTTTCTCTTTCTCTCTCTAAAACCTACCCTTCCTCTTTTCCTTTCTCTCTCTCTCCCCATCTTTCTCTTCCATCTTTTGGATTTTCCATTCTATGGAAGAGTAACATGCATACTACTAAAAGCAGTTCTCCAAATGTTCTACCTAAAAATGTTAAATATCTTTGAAGTAATTGTGCATTATGTGGTTTATTCATTTCTTTACCATATTTTGTGCATGTATTGCTGAATTTCTTTTTAGCAAATATTTTTGTTTAATAGTTTTGATTTTTCCTTTTTCTTGTGTAATTGGAGCTTTTCTCCTGGACCTCCACTTAAAATGGGTACCTTTTGGCCCAGTCAGACTCTCACAGTGAACAAATGTCAATATATACATACATACATACATAAATAAATAATTAGACTTATACAGCTGCCATTGACTAGGATAACTTGCTTCCTATCACTTGAAAGATACTTAGGGTCATGCTACAACCTACCTCCTGCAATATCTGCACTATTCAGAAGTCATACCTTAGTGATTTAGAAATATGTTGCTTTTACAGTTCATTTAACCTAATCTGAATGTCATTATATCAGTACACTATCAGTCCAAAGCATATAAACTGCAGATGTGTGATCAAGACTAACAGAGACAGAACAACCAGATACCTGTACCTAGTGACAGGGCAGGTAAAAGACATTCCCACAAAATGCAGAGGTATATCCACAACACACCCACATACATACACTCACACACACACATGCATGTGGCGTGCATGCACACACACACACGTGACACACACACACACACACACACACACACACACACACACACACACACACACACACACACACCAGAGTGCCTCCTGTAACTGTCTGCATGTCCTCCCTGTATTAGCACAGGTTTTTACTGGATACAAATTCTTTATCCTATACCCCTAAATACATGCCATAGGAGATTTTATCCGCCAAAATTGCACATAGATGGTGTGCAGACTGTGTGTGAGAGGGTATATGCCTCTTGCATTGACTGAAATGACTGCAATTACTGCCATCCTCTGCAGTATTAGTTTTGGTGGCTTGAGCCTATTGATTGCCAGGATAAGCTCAGGCATCCCCACAACCCTAAACTAGGTAAAGTGGAAGCTGGAAATTGAATACTCTTCCCACTCCAAATCTGCTGAAGTGCTCTCCATACCAGGGACAAATTTAGCTGCAACTCCAATTTATAAAAGTCTAAGATCACAGAGTCTGATACATCTAAAAGAAAAACTATATAAACATACAGTCGATATAAAAAGTGTACACACCCCTGTTAAAATGCAATATTTATGTGATATAAAAAAATTAGACCACAATAAATCATTTCAAAACTTTTCCCACCTTTAATGTGACCTATTACCTGTACAATTCAATTGAAAAACAAATCTGTTAGGGGAAAAATCATAAAAAATAAAAAAACGTACAATACACTGGTTGCGTAAGTGCGCACACCCTTAAACTAATAGTTTGTTGTGTGCACACACCCTTAAACTAATACTTGTTTAAAGCACCATTTGATTTAATTACAACATTCAGTCTTCTTGGCTACACACCTGCCATCAATTAAAGAGACTCTGATTAACCCCAAATAAAGTTTAGCTGTCCTAGTAGGATTTTTCTGACATTTACTCAGTTGCCGGATACAGCAAAAGCCATGGTTCACAGAGAGCTTACAAAGCATCAAAGGAATCTCATTGTTGAAAGATCAGTCAGGAGAAGGGTACAAAAAATTTCCACAGCATTGGATATACCATGGAACACAGTGAAGACAGTCATCTCCTTTTACTCTGTTGATGGTTAGCTACAAAGTTACTATACTTACATAAGGGTGGTATAGGCAAAGTAAGTATACTTAAGGAAGGAGGTTTGAGGGCAATGCTCCCAACATAGAGTTTGGAGGAAGCCTTGCTCTCCTCAAAAATTTCTGCAATAACAGGAATATCTTGCCTTGTAACATAGATCTATACTCACTAATTTTACTCGTGGCTTTCTCAATGATGAGTCTGTCATTAAACTCATAAAATATGCATGATGTCTTTGTCAGACAATGTAGAATTTAAAAGAAATGCTAGGATGAAAATCATATAACACTGTTTTACAAGATAAAAAGGATATTGCACACCTGTTAGCTATTTGTTTAGTCAACAAAATTTTCTCAACTAAGCAGCTAAAAAAATCGACAATATTAAGTAATTTGTGTATATGTGCAAAAGAAAAATTTCAAATATTTTAAGCTACCTGTAGTACATTAGAAACAAAAAGCATTTGTCAATGGCTGTTGGCTTGCAGGGCATTGCCAAAATTGTATTTGTATGTAAGCACAGAGAAAGAGCTGTGTTACATTTTGATTTACACTGGTATCATATGATATTCTTTACTACTAAAGCTCTGCTGCCATCTTTCTGCCCATCTTCTACATTTAGACTAATCTATTGGCAAGCCCATACCACCATCAGCAAAGGCCCTATATCAACATTACATTTATTTAATATGTTCTGTGTGGGGGGGGTCTAAGTGTCTTTGTGTCTGTGTCTGTGTGTAACATTTTGTAGGACAACATTTTGCAAGTAAATGAAAGCATTATCCACTGTTGCATTTCCAAGTACTTATTTAACAAGCAAGACTGTGAAAACTTACTAGAAACACAACAATTTCCATAAATATTTAGGCTAATGTTGAGTTGAATACATATACCTACAAAGTATACTTAAGGTTAGTTTGCACACCTGTACAGGAAATAACACTGCAAATCATGTCTCTGAATTTTGCACCTGACACCCTTTTGCAATCTGGTGTCTTTTTAATTCATTTAAATGTTTTATATAATCTGCAATTGAAAAATTGAGTACAGGGCTTAAATGTGACACATGAATGATTGACAATCTAATGTGTGAGCAGTAATGTGCAATTTGTGCATGTTATATTTAAAGACCAATATTACAGTATCTCAGAGATTTCTACTTTCACTAAGATTTGTTTTTTTTATTTATTTACTCTGTTAACTGAGTTAGTCCTAATAGGCCAATTGCCTCCTTTCAGGGGAGACTCAATGTTGTATTCATACTGATTAGGGGAAATTTGGTCAGGGCACCAGGGAATTTCCACTATATTATCTATAAGTGCTGTGGGGTCTTTTACATCCACCTGAGATACCATCAACTCGGGTAGGTGGGCCCTCACTTTAATGTCTCATCCAAATGTAAGAAGCAGAGTTATGGGGTATACCCCATGGTAGTGCAGGAGGATGTAGCTCCCTGAAAAAAACCACCAATACTGCATTTTTTAATTGTCTACTTGTTTGGAAATGTTGCTGTTTTCTGATCCCACTTAGGAGCCAATCACAAAGGACTCACCTCTCCTTCGTGGAGAAGGAAATAACTAATCATTATTATGAATTTTATAACAACAAAGATATTTATTAACTTGGAAAGAAAGTTAAGTTGAGGTGAACATAGTTTTTATGCTGCATCCTATAAGAATATATAACACAGTATAAAGGCCCAAGAGGACAGTGGTAGTTTATAATTATTTTAGCTAATTGAACACAAAATATATTGTGTAAAAGTACAGAGAAATTGGGTAGTTTTACTGGGGACAGTCATGGTGTTTTTCTTTTGGGTTGTTTTGGACTTTATTGAGGTCTCACAGTTTTTTTTTAATGTTACTGAGTTTGCTAATTTATAATTTAAATATGAGAAGAAATATATAGAAGTACGTGAAAAAAATGCCCATTAAGTCTCATTGCCAACAATGTATATATCTGTCTGTGTGTCATCTTCAGTACAAAGGGTTAAATATGGTTTAGCTGCAGTACCAAAGCTTATAGTGAATTGTAGTGAAGATAAAATCTTGAAGGCATTAACTCATTGCAAGCCTCAGAACATCTCCAAAGACAGGAATGCTTGTGCCCATTATGATAATGTGAAATGCTTTTTAAGGACAGTAGAATCTTTGTCATCAGTAACTGAAATCTGATAACCTGTTCAAATATTGATCAAGTAATTAATAAATACATTTTCCTACGTTGGTTAATTTTCATTTTAAATTGTAAAGAGCTTGATATAGTAGGAGGTCTTTCTTTCATTTCTAAGTAATATTATATCTTGTCTAATGAAGATAAGTTTACCAGCTCTACAACAGATATGTGACCAACTTATAAGCTACACTCGAAAGCTCAGTCACAAAGCTGCAAAAGCAAATTGTCCTGCCCCCTTCAATAAACACATCACACTGAATGATGTTTGATGACCTTTATTAAACTTCGATAAACATAACTCTGCTAACCAATATTTATTAATTACAACTGAAACATAGAAACATAGTAGAGTTGATTTAATCACAACATAGACATCCATGTAATGTTAATCAGGACAGCGTGATCTCACTCATCCTGACTCAGTAAGCAGTGTCCATACCTCCACTCACTTACTTTACTTATGAAGCAGCATCCCAACATTCACTTCATTTACAGCTTATTGAATTAAACATCCAACCAAATAAGCAGCATCCTTACCTATGCTCACTTATTTTCTTATGAAACAGCATCCTATCACTCACTTAATTTACCACTTATTGAATTAAACATCCACCAGATAAGCAGCGTCCTTAACTTTGCTTGCTTATCTTATTTAACAAGCAGTGTCCAACTGCTCACTTTCCTTTCCCAACTTGTTGAAATGAACCTCCAACACCAGAGGTGAAACAGAAGATGGCAAACCTGTCCCTCTTCTCTGCCCACCAGCCTGACCAGGCTGTTCCCCTTCTCTCCAGCCAAAACTTCCTCCAACCTAATCACACAAGGGGATAAGCCAAACATCATTCTGTGTACTCCATCCTCTCTAAATCACTCTGGATTCCTGTCATCACCTCCTAAAACCCTATCATATAAATACCCAAGGCAGCCAATTGCCTAAAAGTCTGAGATTAACGCAATAATCCCTCCCCAATACAAAAATAACCACAACCTTACATAACCTCTACATATTAATTACATTTTCACTTATCCTAACTACCAGTATTAGCTTCATAATAAGCTGCACGTCTTACCTCCCACATGTACCGACAGCCACTAAACACAATGCCACGTGAAATAATGCAAGGTCAGTTGCATGCCATCATGCCTAACTGTAACCCCAATATATATATATATATATATATATATATATATATATATATATATATATATATATATATATAAAATAAAGAACAAAATAAGCTTTCTTTCTGAATTTAATAGCAATCCTGCCATCACACCAACTATCCAATATAAACAAGAAAACTATCCATTATAAATCATAAAATATATAATGACCATCATAACATTTACTGACCAACAAACCACCCACAGAATAGGTTCATAGGTTCATAGGTTTATACTAGGCTATCTGCCCTAAGGCATTTATAAGCTTATATGAAAAATACTGTGCCCATTAGTTTGTTGTGCTGACCCAGAGATGATTGGGTAAACCTACGATCTCCCATCCACAGGTGTGCTCTGCCTCACATGGACTTGCTCTAGTGGTTTTGGATTTGGATTTTTGAGGTGGAGCATGTCCATTCATGTCACCTCTGAGCTGGCAGCATATGACAGATTGGTGAGGAACTTTCAATTGCTGCAGATGTTGGTCTGATAAGTGAAGTAACAATGACCTCACTAGATCTGGATGTGAATCCCTTCATGATCAGGTGGGCAATGTAGAAGGTCTTTCTAACCACTTTAGCAAGTGTCAAAGAATTTGGACTAATTCTGAGCCTGTGAGTTTCCACCCAGGTTCCTAACATAGCTGAAAAAGGCCTTATGATTGTTTTCTCTCAAAATTGGCCTTAGTTGATTTGACTGGCTTCCATATATCCATAAAATAAATGCCATATGAACTGTAGCTCAATAAACCTCCAAATATCACCATAAACCCTCAACAAACCTATCTTGTCAATCGCCAATGTCGATCAATCTTATACTATCAAACCTATCCCTACCCGTTCACACCAATGTACCCCCAACCGATATTTTGTGAGTGCACCTAGTCTTGTCACCTGTGCAACTACTCTACATACCACTAACTCCTCCTGGACCAAGTGAACCATCTTACCTTGTTCCTAGGCTGGATAAATAACTAAATCTTCGCACCAAAATCCTTCCACCGGGAGCTGCAACACAAATGTAACCAATCTGGCAATCCCCCTACCATAAGCCTTCCTTATAAAATGTACCCACAACTCCTGCAACAAGCCTAAACAATGCCTCACCTAAGGATTCCCTTTCTGTGTAGTCAACAAAAGGACCCAATGCTCCATCAAACCCTACCAGCTTCTAAAATTTATACGTCTACCAACCACCCATCAGCCTAAAGTGCAAGTCAACTCAATTGATGTACTGGTTGCTCACTTTAAAGACCTTAACCTGGTATGTAACATCAATAAAACCTGCTTACAGGGTAGATTTGTCTTTTAGAAAATACCACACCTTCCAGACTCCCACTATGTCAACAAAACACCTCCTTGACCCTCTTAAATAATTTGAACAACTAAATGAGTAACCCTAAATTCACCCCAAGGGTCCCTCCATGTCCACAATGGAAAGGCGTCCAACAAACCACAAACCAACCCCCAACAAATTATATTCTCACCCCAGCACCTCCTCTCACATTTGTAAACAAATGCAAATCCCAATGAACAATCCTATTTATCTGCCAAAAGGCCATCACAATGATATGCTCCAAAAGACATCACAATGGTGAAAGCGATGCAGCAACTTATGAACCCCCACCTGATCTTACAATGCTCTAGCAAACCCTTCACTTAGCCTTAAAATGGGCCAGATCACATACATCCTTCTGACTGCCTGCCCCCAGATGCCAAATCCCATGAAGTACAGCTAAACTCTCAAAGTAGCACCAACCACAGAGCAACCCATCTTCATAACCTTTCCACAGGAAAAGTCAAACCCAACTACCATGCCTCCAAAATTCAATCCAAAATAACCTTGTCATGACTGCACCCTATCTGTGGACAACTCCAACTCCCCCATAAACAACCCCCTCTACCCTGCCCTTGAAACACCTCAACCTCACTTACCTCCATACTACTCCCAAACTGCACCAAGTCTGACATGCCTTAATGAACACCTAAAAGGTAGGATCACCTGCGCATTCATTGTGCACCACTCCAGCAACCAGCATATCCAGCCAAGCAGCATCTATAACCTTTAGGCCACCAACTGATGCCTATTCTATGCTCATCCATCTATGACCTCATTGCACATCACTCCAGCTACTGGCACAATGTCCACTCTGCGCTCACCCCTCACTGATCTGCAAAAGAAAAGAAAACTAAGTTCTCTGCAAACACAAGCCAAACATTTCTTAATCTTAAGTGCTGCCAAGAGCCCACTACCATATCCCCCCATCAAATCCTTTTGCTTCTAGTAAAGGAGTATACTGCAACAATAAACAGTCTTATGCCACCAACTACAGTAACTGGACCACTACTTGTAGGTGACCTACTGACAGAAGAACACAAAGTGAACTATCAACTGGAGAATATTCAACTAATCACTAAGTGTAAAGGTGAACTGAAACAACATATCTAGGTCTCCTTGCGATTCCTGTATGAAACCTGTGTAGCACTATATGGGCCAATTTAACTTACTTCTTCAAACAGTCTGCAGGACGTTTCTGTATGCAAGTACTACAGGAGTGTACCAGTGCAATCAGTCTTACCCAATTTAAAAGTTTAAAGATACATAGTCATCCATTACAAAATGCAACCATGACAGCTTTACCCCTGTATTGCTTTGTTCTACAAGCCGCAGTAAAAGCCACACGTTCCCCAAAATGAAATGCAGCATGTTTACCAATTAATAAAATTACCTCCATAACATACCCATACCTCTCACATGCACTCCATCCTGAAGAATGCTCCCCATCTGAGGTCACGAAGTTCATGTTCCCCAAAGCACCACATGGAGGGGAAAAACACACACTACACACTAACAACTTAACTGATAACAAGGCCCTCAGACAGTCCACCGAAGTGTCATCTTAGTGCACAAGCTGAACAATCCCCTTCTCTATTAATATAGCTGCTTACATTAGTACAAAAACTGAGCAGACCCCCTGCACCACCGTATGTCATTATTTAGTGACTTCAACTTCAGTCATCCCAGTGTTTTTCCAAAAAGCCACAAATATCATGAGAAACAGACCCAAGACATGAGGCGAAACCTGAACATTCTGCAAAAATCTGTACAGATGCAGGATATGTCCTCAACAGGGAGACATTCCAGACCAAACACCCCTTAACTGCATCACCCTCAATACAACAGCAGAGCAGCTGTAACCACATATGAACGGCACCAAACTAACACCCACAACTGTTCCCAAGCCCATGAACTGCTGCTCTATGCACTGCACACTGCTCCAAAGATCATTCAGCCCGCACTCCTCATCCAGCACACAAACAGCAAACTCTGTAGCTACCCAGCGTTAACAATGTTACATAATGAACTCCATAATGAAAAAGGCAAAATCTTTCTCTAAAAGCAAAAGAATCAGGAAAAAGCCACAAACAACTGTGGGACAAAAGTCCAAAACCAGAGAATTTTCAATTAATGCTGTTACAGACTCAAGGGGTTGATGCAGCAACAGGCTTTGCCCCAGCACGAAGCCTCAAGTGTGCTTGAAGCCTAAAACTCAATGTCTATTGCCATTTTCCAAAGTCCTTCCCTAAGGATTCCCATAAAATTGCCAGTGAAGAGGGACATATTCAACATTTAAGTCAAGCTCGGAGAAAATTGGTCTGCCCTACCCCGCAAAATTGGGAACAGAGATGTAAGTATGAACCAAATTGGGCCACTCTGAAACACCTGGCAAATCACAAGAACTGTTTACTAAAATAAAAGCAGATGTACGTGCAAGTACTCCCCCGACCATAAAGAAAGCACTCCCACCATCCTTCAGAATCAATACACTATGCAGCATGAGGAAAAGAACACAGCAAAATAAAACTATTACATCACACTAGCATGCAGCACACACACATCAGCGGACACACTTAGATGCTTGATCGGCACAGACAGAGCCCTCATAATTAAAAGTGGGCCTTGTGCCACAACAGGGACACATAAACTTTAGTCTTAAAAACTTAAATTGGATAGAATACCAGGTTTTTGCTTTGGCATGAATTTTCTCAAGGGCATGTAGTCTGCAGCTCAAATGTCTGTCATTATCTTCTAATATCAGTCTCGGAGTTCCCAATAATTAGCCATAACCACAATGTTATGAAAATGGACCCAAAACGTAAGGCAACTCTAGCTATTCAGCTAAAATCAGTGCAGCTCAGAGGTATGCCATGACCCTATGGCCACTCAAGATCAACCACTTCATACAGCAATTCAAAAGTAGATAGGATAACAGGTTTGCTCTAGCATAAATTAAAAAAAATGGACATTCTGCAAATTCTGCACAGTTGAATATAGCAATTCATACCTCTCAACTATCCCCCCCCCCCGGTTGTTACTGCTACATCACACATGCACAATCGACCATTGCTCGGAGTGCCCCATAGCCTGCTAATCCCTCAGTCTCATCAGACAGCCACACCAGCAAATCAGGTGCTTTATACAAGCTACCTTCCTCTCTCTCACTCACTCAAATGTCTGCCATTAACTTCAATGATTCACCACATGCCAGAATTTTATAAAACAAACCAAAATACGACCTCTGTATCTCACCCTATGCTAATCCTTATCCTTACTACAGCTATGCAATAAGAAATAAAACAATTTCTAATTGCTAACCGACCTTCTTAAGACTCAGACTTTGCCCCCTATGGCCCCAGTGTTTTCTTTTTCTTTTTTTTCCCTCCTCCCACCGGCTCTGTGATTCCCCCACAGCAGTAGCTAAAATGTAGCTGTCCTTATGTGAGTAGGGGCTGCAATGAAAGGCAAGCACCAGTCTTTGGCAAAACTCGACAAACAGACAGGTACGGTCGCTGGATATGAACTACCCACCCACACTATCTCCTTTGCAAAGGTTATTGCCACATCACACATGCACGGGTGGCAACTGCTTAACCAGATAACTTGCAGCCCGCAAAACCATTTGTGGCTCAGCTGTGAAACACCAGCACAAACACCAACAACTACTTTGCTGAGAAGAACAGAGACAGAAACAGATAAAGTAAAAAATACAGAAAAAAACGATCACACTTAACAATACCAAGGGATTAACACATACCATTTCCCTTAATCTTCCATCTACCATCTAAGAATGCGTAACTTTGCAGCATGTAATTTAAATCACTACCTAGGCAACCTCACTAACCAGTACTGCTCTATCAATACTTCTTTTCCTTCTGCCTTTTCACTTTTTTTATTATAATAAAAGGAGCTCCTTCACAAGAACAAACTACCACACTACCCACTCTACAACATGTCTCACGGCACACTTCCCCCACATAGCCATCTAATCAATACCCACCTCTTCCAGGCACAGCTATTAAGCCAAGGCCTACCTGATTACTAGAGTACCTACAGTTCAACATGGATGTAAGCCTGCACTATAGCAAATTCACACCAAAACGTGATTCCTTACCCAGATACACTTGCATAAATCCTTTAAGCCCCTCCCTACCCTTACCTCATTTCCTCCCAGTCATCCCATTCCCATTTAACCCCTTCATCTCCCCTTACCCTCTTAATTCCCACTACTATATTTATCTTACCCCCCATTTTTTTTTATGGCATCTTTGAGTACTGATGACAAGGTTATATTTCTGCCTGGTACCCAAGTTTACCACAAATAATATAAATAAAATGGAGTTAAGTGCTAAAACTTTAACCTAACCATGGCATTCTTTATTTGTTAACCATATAAACCTATTAAGCACATGTGCTTCATTTCAGGAACAGTCTGAAAAAGTGCCTTGTTCAGAATCACACATGTGGCAAATGGATACTGAGAGAATCAAACTCAGTACTAGAGGGTGAAGGTTATTGCCAGTTCATAGCCTTAATGCTCAGCACTGAACTGCAAAACATTTCAACCATTGTTAATATAAAATTTTAAGTAAATATCTTTGCTAAAAAGCAAATTTATACACAAGTGTTTCTTACTGCTTGACACAACTTCTAGTCATATGTTCATTAAAAGCAATCAGATAAGGCAAATAATAGACTGCATATGCATAAGAAATAAACATATACAAATACATAACACATATGGAAAGGCCTTCCTCTGTTCTGAACAAATGTTAAACTGGCACACATTATTCACAGCAGTAAAGTTGTGTAAAACATCATAAGCAGACAAGGTTGTATGGATGCAATATATTAGAAATGTGATGTATTTTCAGTGAGCTGATATCACATTGAGTTCAATCTCATAAACAAAATTTCTACTCCATTTTTAACACCCAAAGTTAATAATTTTTATTTAGTTGTTACAGGAACTGTTTAACAATATTAAATGCAATTGTTTACTTGAAATGAGAAGGAAATTTTAAGAGCAGTTGCAGGCAGTTGCTTTCCACTCTGATTAAAAGGCATGGGTCAGTTATGTTACTGTGTTCACAGAACCTGATGTTCCTGCATTATGTGCTCTGTGCTGGCTTTTTCTATATGCAGTGCTTTACTTAATTAACTGATTAGTTTGTTTCAGATGTGGAGTCTCGCCAGCTTCTGGGAACTCTCTGGTACATTTCCATTTTCTTGTTGTAAGAGATTTTAAGTAAATATTTCTACTTGTATTGAGGAGAAATAATTTGTATATCTGTGTCTGTATGATAACTGCAAAAGCTCTATGCTAAAATAAGATGAGTTCTGAGCTCTGGATATTGTCTTCATGGCTAATTAGATATCTGTGAGATAGTTACAATAACTCAGTTTGTATATGTATTTAAAGAACTTTGAAAGAGACATATGCAAATATTTTGTGTGGGCAGTATTAGTTTACATTTTACGCATATTCTTTTTCATTTAAGTTGTGCTGATAATAACAAGCATCACCAGAGGGTAAACTTTGTACAGTAAAATGTCAAAATGTTGCCTTTAGCAGTCATTTATAACAAGTAATATCACATACATCCCTTTTACTTTTAGAGAAATCTGTTGTGAGTTGATGTTATTTTTTGGAAGGTGGGAATATTCAGTTTGACTGTATGCAGACTTCATTTAAGAAGATGTAGCTAAATTGTTTCATTTTACTGTAGCTTTATTTGACTTTGTAGATAGCAAATCCTATGCATTATTTTTGACTTACCTGAAGGAAAAAAAAAAGGAGTCCAGTTGCATTTATTTATCGATTTATTTGTTTGTTTCTTTCTTTATTTCTTTCTTTCTGAAGGGGCTGAGCCACCCAAGTGGCGATTCAAGATGCAGAAATTATACATTTTATTGGAAACAATTAAAGGTTATTTTGTGTTGGCAGTGGTGTCTGAGTTGCCTGAATATGTATCACATAGAAAGAACCTCTGCAATCACTTTGAGCAACCGTCCTGCCTCTCACTCTTGATTAAACCACACCAACCATGGGTAAATCTTCAATATACCACACCCACATCATCAGTTATTGCTATAATAAATGACTGATAGTAATTAGTGCCCTTATTATTAATTAAACTGATGTCTGTCATTGGGTAATAGTACATCTGTAAGCGCATCAGTTATGCTGTACTTTATTTGGGAAGTAAGTGCAGTAAAGTTTCTTATCATTTAGAAATAATGACTGTTTTTTGTTTATTTATTTTCCTCTTTACAACTGATATGAAATAGCATAAAATATAATGTATGTTATAAGTACCACTGGTATTTATATAAATACCTAATAAGCTCTGCTCTGTTTCATACATAAAATATTTAAGATGTGTGATGGTGTGTTTTACATCTTATAATCTTATACCTGATGAAAATGACTCACTCTAGGTTTGCACTGGGTTTAAGACTTGAGGTGAAGATTTCCAGTTCAGGAAATACCCGTTTCTTCAGCTCTGCTCTATATAAATTAATTGCATGGTTTTTCTAATAATAAGTCATGCCAGACAAATCTATTCATTTTTTTTTTTTGCATTCGTAACCTGTGATGAAGATAGAGTAAATCAATCTAATGTTATATATTTGGTCTTTAGTAAGGCATATGATTCAGTTCAACAAAAAAGTTTATTGAGTAATTAGGGTCTATATTAGATAAATGAATGCTTAAATGTTTGAATCTCTAAAGGTCAACCTTTAGAGATCATAGGTTCATAGGTTCATAGGCAGGTACTAGGCTATCTGCCCGAGGGCATTTATAAGCCTAGCCAGAGTGTGTCAGCTTTCACCACCCCATTGATTAATTAACTGAGCCTCTGTCAATTAGAGCCAATGAAGTGATCCCAGGGGTGTATTTTCTGTTACCCATCCACTCATCAAGGTTTCTCTTGAAGAGTGTTAGTGAAGGGCTCTGCCTAATGTAGTTAGGAATTTTGTTCCAAAGCATGGGGAGTCTCTGTGACAGGAATCTATCTCTCCAGCATGTTCTATTTATTGTTGTGGTGAGGTTTAGCTCACTAGAGTGAGTGGCTCGCAATGACTTGGATTTCTTTAGGTGGAGCATGTCCATCAATTCTGAGTTGGACATGGCTTTGTAAGTCAGGCAGAGATCACCTCTGAGTAAGCAATATGTGACTGAGTACAGCTGGAGTTTTTCCAGTCAGGCTGCATAGGACATATGTTTGAGGCCAGTAATCCTCTTGGTGAGGTACTTTTGTGGTCTTTCCAGCTGTTGGAAGTGTCTTGTGAGGTACATCCCAAATGGGGCATTGTACTCTGTGATGGGTCTGATGAGTGACGTGATGCGAACCCTTTAGTAATTAGATGGGATAAATAGAAAGATTTCCAAACTACTTTGGCAATATGATCACCAAAGGAGAGATTACTATCTACCTGGGTCACCAAGTACGATAATAATAAACAACAAAACCAATAAAAATAAAAATGAAGTCCAGGCTACAAGCATGAGTGCAGATTCCTTTATATTTCCACAAGATTCCACAAATCACAGATGAGCGCTTTCATCTAATGATAAGACTTCATCAGAATCTGATGAAGTCTTATCATTAGACGAAAGCGCTCATCTGTGATTTGTGGAATCTTGTGGAAATATAAAGGAATTCGTACCTACGTTTGTAGCCTGGACTTCATTTTTATTTTTATCTACCTGGGTCCCCAGATCTCTTATTACTTCTTCTGTATTAAGGGGGCTGCCAACTATGTGGTAATTCATGGGTGTTTTGCTTTTCCCAAACGGGATTACTATGCATTTTTTGGCATTTGGCTTGAGACCATGACTTTGACACCAAGTGTCCGTCTCAGTAAGGCCCTTTTGGAGAATGTCCGTGTCAGCCAGAGAGTCGATTATGGCTCCCAGTTTGCAGTCATCGATCAACTTGGTTAGCCATAGTCCTCCTGTGTTTGCCTGTACTTCTGAGAAGTATATGCCGAACAGTAGGAGTCCCAGCACTGAGCCTTGTGGGGCACCACTTGTTACTGGTTTAGAGTCAGACCTGGAGCCCGCTATTCTTACCGTGTGAGTTCTGTCTGTAAGCCAGATGGCAACCCATTTCATGACATAGGGGGTTTATGTTCAGGCTGGTGAGTTTTTCTATAATTCCCAAGTGGGGAATGGTGTCAAAAGCCTTGGCGAGGTCAAGGTAGGCTGTGTGAACTACCTTCCCCTCATTTATGGCCTTGGTGACTGTCTTGAAGAAGTCAACTAGGTTTAGTAGGCATGATATGCCCTTAACAAAGCCAAACTGGGTTGGGTCAAGTGTTTGGAGGTTCCCAATGTCTTTGTTAATGAGTTCCATGATGATGCGCTCCATAGCCTTGCAGACCAGGCTAGTCAGGCTTATGGGGTGATAGTTACCAGGGTCAGCTGTGGCCCCTCCTTTGTGGAGCGGAATAACCGTTGCTGTGTGCCATTCTATGGGCATGTAGCCTGTGGAGAGGCTGAGGGTGAACAGTGCGTTTAGGTGGGGGGTTAGTTCATTCTGTAGTTCATGCAAGATGCAGCCTGGGACACCATCTGGCCCCATTGATGCTTTTGGCTTTTGAAAGGGCTGTTTTCACCTGTGCATCTGTGATTTCTGGGACACTACACTTTTCCGGTATTGTTGTGGGCCCTTTTGGGGGTGAGAGTTGGGTGAAGTTTGCACTGAATCTATCTGCCAGGATGTTGGCAATATCAGTGGGTTCAGTATATTTTGTGTTATTTTGCACTAGCTCAGAGCATATCTGTGAGTTGCCACTTAGATTCTTGACATAGCTAAAGAAAGATTTGTGGTTATCTTTCGAATCCTTGGCTATTTTTCTTCTAAGTTAGCCTTGGAGGATTTTATGAGGGACCTTAGTTTCTTACTAATACTGATCAGGGATTTTCCTTCTTGGGATTTGCTTTTTTTCTGAACTAGCTTCCTCCTTCTATTGTATAGCCTGTTTATGGCAGGGGTCCACCAGACTGGATTCCTTCTCTTAGGATAGTGAGTCTTGGTTTTGCTAGGGATGGCACAATCCATGCATCCTTGTAGGTGCTCATAGAGTGCATTTGTAAAGGTTCCTGCATCTTGGACACTGTTATGCTTTAGCGTAGGGGCTGTGAAACTTAACACCTCTCGAAAAGTTAAGTGTTTGAATATCTTTAAAAATTAAAAAAAAAAATAAATAAAACTAAAACAAAAAAACTAAAGGGTGTAACCAGGGGAGCAAGCCCCCCTGCAACTGCCACACCCCCACTACTTAAATATACAAACTACAAGATCGTGCCTCAGTGTAGGGAATGGGAAATTTCCCATTTCCGCTCTGCCGTGCACTGAAGTGCGATCTCGGAGTTGGTATACTTAAGTAGGGGGGTGTGGGGTGCTTGCCCCCTGCCAAAACCCTTTCAGTTTACCTTTTTTTTTTTTCTTTCTTTTATTACATTTTCGAACACTTAAATGTTTGATCTCTAAAGGTCGACCTTTAGAGATTCGAACATTTAAGCTTTCATCAATGTAATATAGACCCGAGTAATTACAGGGGTCAGTATGGGACCATGAAAAACTGGAAGGGTTAGGAAGTGGCTTAATGGCAGGAAACACAGGATTGTAGTACAATCAAGGGACAAAGATGTCACAAAGGGTTAGTACTACAGGTATTAGTCACAGAGCCAGTTTTATTTGATATTTTTATACTGACATATAGTATATTAAACAGCAATACTCAGGCACACCCACACATGCATTTCTTGTTACAGTGGATATTAATTCACTAAGTACAAAGGTTTCACATGAAGATGGTTTGTTGGGTCAAGAGAGAATATTCACAAAGTAATTACAATATTTTCTGAATTTATTAATTTAAGCTTACTTTTTTGTTAGGTCATGTTAAATAACAACATGCCTGAGTGTGATGGTGAACACTAGTTGTAAGATGTAATGGTGAACACTAGTTGTAATGTCATGCTACAGTCATGAGGGTGCTTGTGGCATTTACTTATGTTTCTGCATGTATTGTGAACAACAAAGAAGTATTATTTTCATCAGACCATGCTACAGATCATAATTTTCTCAGGTGGTGAAACTTTATTGGAATATATTGATACATTGTAAGTATTATAAACCATTGAACATTATTATTTTGACAACAGGACAACAGGACTCCAGTGTTCTGTATATTGGGTATAACTATAAGAAAGATGTCACTTGCAAAATTGCATAGAGAGGAGATAAATGCTAATAAAGTGCTTATGTATAATTGCTGACACTCTAATCTTGAGATCTGTAACACTCTTTCTCTATTATTTTGTAGAATTGTTTCCAACATTTTAGTACTTTGGAACAAGCATTAATTAAAGATAATTGGAACATTTATATCAGATGGTATATTTTTACACAAAGTAAGAGAAAGTCATGTCAAACTTATTTTACAACCTCAGCCATATTTTAAATTGTAATAATACAGTTAGTTAGGCTTATGTTGAGAAAAGTATGAAGTAAAAAAAAAATGTAAACATGGTGGCCAAATACAATCCTATAAGTAAAACAATGAAAGATACCAGAAAACAATGGGACACAGACACTGGTAATTGTGTTGTTACTGAGAATACATTTTTAATTCATATAAGAAGGAAATGTCAGACAACGATTCAAAACTAGACTTTATAGGGCATCAAATGTGAATACAAAATGGCATCTTTAATTGTGATAGATGCTCTGTGTGCTCTCTGACAAATGAAACTAACGCATTTTCCTGCCTGAATCTGGTTGTAGATATCACTGTAACCAAACAATATTTGGGCACATACATGAAAAAATTACATCCTCATGCAATACTAAATTGCTCCTAAATAAATGTTACGGCCTTTTCAGTCATTGTAACAAATCACTTGTATATATGTGCGAATCTCAGGGCTTTTATCAAAAGAATAAAAACCTGAAATAATAAATATTACTCAAGTAAATCAAGCACCAATAGTGACTGAGAGAACATATACTGTAATTCACCAGTTAAAGGATATAAACAGCATTATAAACCAGTATTAGCTCAGTTCATGCAAAATTAATATTCTTACGCAATTGTCAAGTTAGCTGAGTCCTCATGTTACAAATGGCTTATTCAAAAACAACGTCCTCCTAAAAAATTGTTATCCAATGCCAGTCTGATTTTCTCTATTTCATATTCTGTATTCAATGTTCAACAAATGGAAAACCTTGAACATTCTCAGTCCATCTCAAAACAGTTAATTTAATACTGCAAATAATGCACCTACAAAACTTTAAGTGTTCTAAAGTGTAGAAAATATAAATTTTATTTTTTTTGGCCTTGCACCCCTCACACACTCTACTGACCTGTCCATTACCTCTAGATGATGCCCCTAAGGCCCATTAATTCCCTAGGTATGAGAGTGAGGAGGATCAAAACTTTTCCTTTGTAGCCCTGACTCCATGCACATGCTCATTAGCATCCATCAGGCTGGCATGCGATAGGTTTCTGCAATGCATGCTATACCTTCACATAACATGATTAACTAGGCCTGACCTCTTTGTAGATAAGTGCCTCCATGTGATCCTTGGCCTCTAACAGGAATTCTATCATGGACAGTCTGCCCACAAGCACATGTAGATACACACACATACACGCACACACACACACACACACACACACACACACACACACACACACACACACACACACACACACACACACACACACACACACACACACACACACACACACACACATACGCACTTCTTCCCTGAAGTGAGGCAAACAGGCTTAAACTTTGTCATTCATCTGCTCTCCCTTCCAGTTACAACAGGTAGCTGAGCCACAAGTCAAATTCAGGCTACCTGTACTTATGTTCAGGGACTGATCCCTGTATTCCACTAGACGTGATTCACAAATGGTTACATTGAACAGCCCAAAATGGCAGCTTCCACAGATCACAACAAAATTAGTCACACTGTGCTTGTGCTTTAAAGCATACATATACACAGTCTTAAAATGGGAGTTTTGAATTGCAAAAACAAATCAAGGTCACCCATTGACTCATTGTATGATAACTCAGTAAAGTCTCCATTGCACTCCATACAAAACTGACTTTCCTTAGTAAATGTTTACATACGCATTATTAAACCTATTCTCTGTTCTGTGCTTTTACTTGTAACAGGCACTTAATAGAAATTAAAGTTGTGGTTTGTGCTTTGTTCTAATGAAGTCTAATAAAAGGAAAAGCACAGTGCTTGATTGCATCTCCAGTTATTTATTTTGTTTGGCTTTTATTTTATTTTCTACCGGGAGTTGGCTTTACAGAAATGTTTACAGCTTCCAGAGGCTGTCATTATTTTTTGATGTTTAGATCAGCCATTTGATGTTCAGAATGAACAGTCCATGATAAGCACAGCAAGAAATGACTGTGTCTAAATCGAAAATCCATCCCTGCATCCCTCATGTCAACATTTTTTCTCTCTCAACTCGCTTTGCGCCTGTGTCTACATCTAAAATACAGTCTCTACATCCCTCAGCTTTTGTAAACAGTTATTTAAAATCCATGTATTCCCTTCCTACTCCTCTGATGTCAATAGCTTTGTCTCACATTCTAAATGTTCCATCTTGCTGTTAACATGATTTTATATTTTCCTTACATATGATACTTATATTTGTAATGTAATACATATCTTCCTAATTAGCTGCTTCATCTGCATGGTTTTGAAGTTCCCTGGACTAGTGTTCTTTGTGCATGTCTGTGTATGTTTACATTTTTTTATTTGTTTGTGTCTGTGTTTGTGGGTGTGTGAAGTTTTGTTTTGTCTAGGACCTGTATTAGAATATTGCCTTACCAGTCTGTCAACATTCAAATCATCAATCTCACATTATCAACACTTCGCAACACTGAAATCCCAAAAAAAAGAACATTGAAAACATGTTTCTGCAGGGGGAGTCAACCCCCACCCTGTTCTCCTACACCCCCTGATAATTACATCTACTAACGCCAAGATCACACTACAGCTGAGAATGCATAAAACCCCAGTCCTCATTGTACTGCGATCTCATGCAACCACCTACTGCAACTGTGTGATATCCCAATGTTTCAGTATTCTGGGACGTCGATATTGTGGAACATCAGTAATGGGTAAGCTGACATTCTAACATAGACTTTTTGTCTACTAGCCTACTGCTGGTAGTTCTATACATATGTTACAATAATTTCAGTGCACAAACTAGCGATGGTCACGTCTAAAAGTTCCACCACTTGCTACTATGTTTTCTGTGCTGGCCCACCCTGCCTGGATGCTTCAGCTAAGCTCCTACCTATGTGCAATAACATTCTGGTAAAACAACAAAGTAACCACAGGAGTGTACTGTACTACAGACTAGGACTCATTGTTTTAGGTCTGCAATTATACATGCTCATTTTAATTTTGTAATTATTCAAACACATTCATCTATACCTGACTTGTTTAGATGACAAATGTCTTTGACTGCAGTGTACTGCATGGAACTTGGTGATTAGGCTCCAATATGCAGAAAAAGCAAATCATTTAAGCACTTCTATAGCATGAGACCAGATCTTAATAAATGTTAAGCACCCCCTGCTTCACTTGTTAAATCAGGTATCATTCAGGCAGTTAAACCTGCCAGTACTGAATAGCAAACAACCGCAGCAGAATAAAAACAGATTTGTTTCTGCCTACTGTCTGTATCAATAATGTGCCCATTACTTTTTATAACGTAACAGAATCTCTTCTTTCTGACAGTGCTTGCTAAGTACCTTATGGCTTTGAAAGCCAGCAAAACAATAAGCAATGTTTTTTTTTCCCTGCAACTAGTAGTATGTGGACCAGAGCTCCATGCACTAAAAAGAATTATGATCAGTTTCCAGTCATAACCTGTTTATTATGTGTTCTTGACAAGGATGCCAAGATTCACCTCCAGAGCTTCAGACTCAAAATGATTTTTTGGGCATCCATGTCTTGAACACATAATAAGCCAGTCGTGATCAGTGGCCTGCTCATAATGCTCCATATTAAACACATTAACATTACGTATGTAAAAACATCACAGCACAGATGTTAATACAGGA
The DNA here is from genome assembly GCF_019279795.1 of Protopterus annectens. NCBI lineage: Eukaryota > Metazoa > Chordata > Ceratodontiformes > Protopteridae > Protopterus > Protopterus annectens. The sequence goes on from NC_056745.1 coordinate 803,541,122, forward strand.
TGTCACTGCAGGCTCCTTCTACTTGTATCAGCATTTATTAGGCATAAGAAAGAGTTTAAGTCATTAAAATAAGTACTTTGACAGCATTTCTTTGACATTTAAGTAAAAAAAATTAATAAAACTACATTGAGCACTTCTTGTCTGTACGTACATGAAATGTATTTGTGAAAGGAACTATAACATCTTATGTAAACTAAGTAATAGAAAAGAAAAACAGAAAGAATCACCAACTCACTTTAAATCCTCAAAAGAAAATGCCTGTAGATACACCAGTGCTGTAAGAAAATATATTTGCTTACTAAAATTGACATTATTAAGTGCTTTTGTTCTACATGAGTACTTCTTCAGAACTAATAAAACTTCTAGGCAACTTGTTGTAAATGCAATACAGTGATGCAATACTAATTACTCAATCATATTCTTATATATGAATAACTAATCAGATATATCCACAAAATTAAAGGTCACATCTATTAAATAAGTGTACTAAAAACATCCACTATGAAAATACTTCATCATACAGCATAAAATGTCAGCATGTTCCTTAATAAAAAAAAATATAGATTTCAGAAGAACATTTAAAAAAATTGCTAATCATACATAAAAAATATACACAGTGAAATACAATTGTCAAATGGCCCAAGTGCACCACCTTAGTAATGGGTTCTAACCCTAACCCTAAAGCTGTCCCTTCTCCCAACCCTAACCGTACACATTACCAGCATTAAAACCTTCCCATAACTCTGCCACTACATAAGACAGACTCAGACTCACACTCTCAAATGCACTAACCTAAGCCTTACCCTTACCCTAAAATACACAAACTTGCACACAAACACACAGCACCCATTCTTCTCTCATCCCCGACCCTAATCCTAACTCACATACACACACACACACACACACACACACACACACACACACACACACACACACACACACACACACACACACACACACACACACACACATATTTTAATGTGTATGTGTGTGTGTGTGTGTGTATATATATATATATATATATATATATATATATATAGGTCTACCTGAAAACGTCGAAATCGCAGATCGCCGACAATGAGAACACTGACACCAGAAGATCGACAACTGAGAAGACCGACAGTTGAGAATCCCGATGCTGAGAACACCGACATGTTAAGGTAAGTGTGTGATAGGGACGGACGTTAGGGTCAGGGTGTGGGTAAGGTAAGTGTGTGATAGTGACGGACGTTAGGGTAGGGTGTGGGTCAGGTAAGTGTGCGATAGTGACGGAGTTTAGGTTTAGGGACGGGTTAAGTGAGTTAGGGTTAGGGTGCGGGTAAGGTAAGTGTGTGATAGTGACGGACTTGAGGGTTAGGGGTGGATTAAGTGAGTTAGGGTTAGGGTGCGGGTAAGGTAAGTGTGCGATAGTGACGGACCTTAGGGTTAGGGTTTGGGTTAAGGTTAATGCATAGATAGTTGTGTATGTAAGGTTTAGTGTAGGTTTGTAAGGTTTTTGATGTGCTTGTGTTGCGTGTGTGTTTTTTGGGAAAGGTATTTGTTTTGTTGATTGTTGGGATTTTGGTTTGTCGGGCATGTGAAGTTTTGTGTTTTTGAACTTTTTTTATTTTTCGTTTTTTGTGTTGATTATTTCGTTGTCGGTGTTATCAGATAGACCCATATATATATATATATATATATATATTTCAGCGCTTCTAGACTTCAAGAGTCGTCCCAGGATCCTCGTAGGACCTGAATATGATCAACATTGGTAGTATCCTTAAAGGGATCTTTCATTACTATGGTACATTACCTTTCTGAGCTAGCACATTTAAATTGACCAGCCACCATTAAGCTCCAAAGGTAATGCCCCAAACCTGCATCCCATGAACTAACCTTGGGTGCATGTTGTAAACTTTCCTCTGATATTTCATCCTGATGCTTTAGCAGAGAATATTTACTTCTACACAATCCCTGTGCTCGCCTGAGAAAATCAGGTCATAAAGCCAGGATAAATGTTATAACAGCAAACTGAGTGATGACCAAAACAAGATTACCTTAATGTGGCGAATTTTAATTTGTAAAAGTAAAATGTCTGAAAAGTTTGGAGATATATATATATATTTTTGTATTACCTCCCCTTCGCATACTTTGCCTCAACACCAACATGCTACCATGATTCCACTGAAAACTGTTAATCGCAATCAGAATGACTGCAACCTTTTTTAAAGGAAGAGAAGATTTTTACAAGATTTTTCCAAAACAGAATATTGTTCTTCATTAAATATTGCTTCCTGCCTTACAGTCTCTGATGACTAATGATTTTATTAATATTAAATTGATAGCACAGTACATTTGCCATAAATCATAAGCAGGTCCTAGATACACTGTACATATTTCATATGTCTTCTGCAGCAATTCTCCCAAGACCATAGTTTTTAAAACTAGTTTCTTTAGAAGTTTCCCCTTGTACTAGATAAAACTAAAAAGAACTTGATTTGTTAGTAATCAGCAGAAAACAGATAGCTAGTGATGAGAAGTTAATACAGATCTCATGCATATTATGATACAAAAAAAATTCAAAGGTGACCTCTGCAGTCTGAACATGAAGAAATTAGTACATGATTCTTAAATCTTCTTTTGTTTATTTATGTTCTCACTGGGTAGTTCTAAATGAGTAAATAAACAATTAAGACTTTATTATTATAAAAGCTTAAAAAGACTGCATCAAAACCTGCTGTGTGTGTGTATAGATAGATATTCAGATAGACAAATAAAGAACCATAGCCATTGCATGTCTGGGTAAATACCAAATGACATAAATAAGATACAACTGTCATCATTCATATTATCAGTAACTATTTTATCTACATATTTTGTATGGCCTGCCCAAAATGGCTGCCCAGCCTTAAAAATGTTTGTTGTCAGCAAGGGATTTCTATAGTTATGATCACATCTATACGATTGTCAAAAATATTAATTGGATAGCCTTGTATGACCCTACAATCAAATTTTATGTGATGCAAGATATATTTCCTATTTAGTTACTCAAAAGATCCATGGGGTTAAATTGGGTATCTTTGTATGATCTCAGTTCTTGAATAGACAATAAAAACTCCAAGGACACAATTATAAATGTCTAATTTCCTAGAAGAGGTGTATAATAAATTATAACGGAGATACTGTATTCAAGGTCCAGTACAAGAGTCTGAAAAAAATACTTATTTTAATCTTCTACTGTTACCACATCAGCAACCTGAGGCATGTAGCCCATTTTGTCCTGTTTTCCTGGTCTCCACTATGGCCTGAATGTAGTATTTGACCCAGTCAAAACTAACTTACTAATATTCTAAACTACGTATCTCCTTCAGCAACTCTCTATTTTAGTTTCTCCTTGCTTATACCACACAATAGTGCATTGTACTCTAAAGAAATGTCAGTTGGCAGGGCATCAGGGGCTTCGGTAGCTTCTCACCTTGTTTCCGGTGATGATAGCTTGTTCAACAACAAACCATTTTTGTCTGGCAGTCAGTACAGAGGACTTCAGCTATGAGTTGTTGCCTGTGGCAAGGGTACAGGGTTTGAATCTTTTGACATAATTTGCCTACTGTGTGATCTTGAACTTAACCACACAGTCTGGGACAACTGGTACTTTGAACTTGGCTCCTCAATGGTCTCTTGACTACATACCTATTAACTACCTGTTTATTAACTTCTTTTTACTAAAGGAAAATATCATGTTTAACCACTTCAGCAAGGATGCACAGAGTCTGTAACTATACACTATACAATACTATCAATACGACAAAATAGAGAGCATGACCGCTACACTATTAATGAATAGCCACATTTTATAAATTTGTATCACACTTTGGAAGATCATATATTCAATTTCTTGTGTAAGGAAAATGCTTCAAATGTAGCTGTTAAGATGTTGAATCATAGGTAAGTTACTACAAGGCAAAAAGAAAGTCCACCTTTCAGATTGTGCAGTTGCAGATGACATGAAATGAAATGTTGCACAAGTCTACATACTATTTTTTCAATCCTATCCTCTGACATTTCAATCTATAAAAGGATGAGAAACCTCTTGCTGTCTAAATACAAGTTAACGTTATGTACAGCAGCTGTTGCATGGCAATGTAATTTATGGTCCCTAATGCAGACCTGTTTGTTTCTTAAACAAAATAATTACAATAGTAAAGTACAGCATAATAACAAATCAGAAAAATGTAATTCAGAGGAAACCTCATTACTGACTCAATAGCATATCTCTAAATCACACTTTTTAACCACTATGGCTGTCACATCCAGTTAGTGTTTATCCTGACACACACACACACACACACACACACACACACACACACACACACACACACACACATATCCACTTAATATCAACCCACCCCCACCCCCACGGTTGATTGGACTAACAGACTAATTTTACTGTTCACCCACAGGTGTTCACACACACACACACACACACACACACACACACATGCACGCGCATGCACGCACACTCGCGCACACACACACACACACACACACACACACACACACACACACACACACACACACATTCAAACAATCTCATTCATGTCCCTACAGACACAGGCACACACACACATACATATTCACCCACTAACACATCCTCAACTTCCATGTCTTCACTAAACTTTACTGAGCGTACCTGCACCACACCTACTTCCATCGGAGTCAACAGATGACTAACATTTTTTTAAATTTTCTGGTCACCCGTGGAAATTTGTGGAGCTGAGCAATTCACTGAATTACTTGACAATGTAAATCAGGAGTGACAGGCATTTCTAGGAGAGAGAGAACGTGGCTTATTAGCATTAGCCACTGGGTTTGCCTCATTATCACATTGCTCAACTTGTAGGATCACCCTCCATACTGATGTTCTTGCATGGGAAAATTAAGCATTTAGGTGGTCTACGAACTGCAAGAGGGTAGCAAGGTTTCTTGCTCATGATAGTCCTTTCCGAATCTCAGGGACAGTTCTCTTTGAGGCCGTAAATCAAATATATACATAAAGCATGATGAATAAATGGCACTGCTACTGAAAGAGCATTAACTCAGTGAATATTTTAATTAAAAAAACAATTTCTTTCTACAGTGGAAGCAATATCTTACTTAAGAGGAGAGCTGTATTCTTTCCACTCACAGATGTGGAAACTGTTCTCTCGTATCTCTGCTAAGGAGACTAACTGCAACCTCAGACTAAAGATAATATGTGGTTTTGCTGAAAAAAAAAAACATATATTCCCTTTACCTCCAAAGTACTAAGACCTTTCATTTAGTATACTTGGTGGTATGTGTACATAGAGAAAATCCCTCTGAAATGAGGGGTTCAAGCCTGTATAAATAGATCCTTAAATTCTGTGCATGTGTTAGCATTTACATTTTGTAGTAGAGATTCTTCACTTTCTCTTAGAATGGATCTTTAGTAATTATTATATATTGAAAGTTTTCTTTGATTTCATGCCATTCATATTTGTGTCATATACCTGAGAATATTTTCTTAGCAGTCTGTTATTGCTACAATAGTCCACATTTCTATGTATGGTCAAATCTCTTTTCAGAAAACACAAAAGAAAATTGCTAAAACGTATGTGTGAAAGCTCCTGCAAACCCATCCCGTCTCCATTTTCATCTGAAACCCACTGAATTCCAAAGATGTGTGAAATGTGTGTGTCTGCAGCCATGTTCCTTAGAAGTTCTCATTAACACTTTCAACTATTCCCTATTTCTTGTACTATTTGAACCTGGATAAGTGTGAAGGCTGCCCTCACAAATATATTATCGGTACTTTTCTGTTATCAGGGCAACATCGGGAAAGTGATTCTAACAGGCATTTAGTACTTAGTAAAATCGCAATTTATATCCTTGTTTTCATTAAACATATAATGTTAGAGGCTGAGTAGAAAAATAGTTTAAATCCAACCACTCAGCGTTTTGTGAACAGCCTTTGTGTATGTCACTTTGGAAGAAATACATGTAGACCATTGAAGTGGGATTGCAACTTTAAGCGGTTAGCAAAGAGAAGCGCAGATTGCATTGGAGGCACTACATTTGAGCTGAAAACACTAGCTTGAGCAGCCTCCATTTTCACATCAGTGGTGGTAAATCCTGCCAAATTAAGCTAGCCTTGCTAAAATAATATTCCGAGGAAATTATTTCGAATTTGAGGTGAACTCAGCTACAACTGGAATGATACACCTCATTATGACATGTGTGGTAGAATGCAAGATTTCTTTGCTACTTGGTGTTTATGTAGTGGACCAATCATTTTTCTGTTTTTGAATACAACACGCTGTTTCCAAATGAAGTTTTTACCTATAACCAATAAACCACGCAAATACATAAGTAAAAGAAAGATGATGTTTAACATGGATCACCGAAGTTCATAAAGCTTTTACCCAGGATAATACCGTCCCTGGCATGTAAATGGAATACGTTAACTCTACATATTCATCAGTTCAACAAGCAATGTCATATTTTTGCAGCGGATGACAACAAAACATATTTGTCTTTCACAGGCAGGAAAATAAGTGTGCACAGTACCCACATCAGTAGCAGCTGTGAGATCCTTGTGAGGGCGGGCTAAGATTAGAAGTGTTGCCCGATAACGGAAAAGTACCATATTATCTTTCCATTCTTCTTCATTGTTATTCTGTTCCACCAGCATGAGATGTTATAGAAGAGTTCATCACTACTGTCATACAGAAACCATGACTTTGCAGGTGCAGCAGGTTATTTAGGAGGAGTAACTGACAACCAGGACATGATGTGTCACTGCATATGTCATGCTCATTGGGATCCTGACTGCCCACTAGAATACAATGGCTTCCAGTACCCATCAACCCCTTCCCAATTTGATTCCTTGCTTATGAGCCCCAGGGCTTAGTAGCCATAAGACCCAGCCTCTGAGAAATCAGAATGCCCCTCCAGTAAAGCAGTACATTATCTGATTATCTGGTATGGAAAACCTATGTGGAGTGTAGCTATTGATGGTGTGGGCACAGTGGTCTGCATCATTTCGGTGAAATGAGATTCAGTCAAATGAGTTTTCAGTATTTTGAAAATTAGGTGATTTGGTCTTGGTGAAATGAAAGTCAGTCAAATGGGTTGTAGGCAGGGTTGACCAAAAAAAAAAAAAAAAAAAGGTCTTCTATGCTGAACATCAAGCAGTTCCGCATTAAACACAAGTAGCTCCATGTTTACCAATTTTTGATTGGCCCGTATGCCGGTATACAAGCCAATCAAAAAACTCGAAAAATGGAGCTATGTTTAATGCGGAACTGCCTGATGTTCCACATTAAACACCAGCAGCTCTGTATTTAGCGATTTTTGATTGGCCCGTATGCCAGTATACAGGCCAATCAAAAAAAAAAAAAAAAGCAGAGGGCTGTTTTGCCGGGACTGCTGAAATAGGGATGTCTGGCAACCCTGGTTGTAGGTGATGTGAAGTAGACTCATATATATATATTTATATATATATATATATATATATATATATATATATATATATATATATATATGTACACACACACACACACACACACACACACACACACACGTGTGTGTGTGGGTGCGTGTGTGTGAACAATTCAGAGTAGCCAATCAACTTGCATATTGTTGGCAGATAAAAGAAAACAAGAACACATATTGAAAACTTGCACATAAATGAGAAGAACATTCAAACTCCACCCAAACAGTATCCAGAAACAATATTGAAATCCAGTCCTTCCAGCATACCTCTCATCTAACCAGATTTTCACAGAATGCCCATATTTTGCCTCATATATTTAGCCTGTTTCTCATAAAATTTACTGTTTTCCAGATTTTTGTGGCAAATCAGTGAGGACTGAATTCACTAATGACAGGCATTTGACTTTCAGACTTCATATCCTTCAGAAAATGCATGGAAACACAAAACCTTTTACTCTAGCAAGGGTCTAAGTTTATAAGAGCAATATTTAAAATGTGTCCCTATTTTCGGGGTTTTGTCTCCCCCCTCCCCCATTATTTTTGTCTTTGTCCACATTTTTTGTGCTAGAAGGTTGAGAGCTATGTCTTAGAGCTGTGAGGCAGAGGTCTTAACCACTGAATCACTGTGCTGCTTCAATCATATTCAAAGTATAAAACATCCTAAATAGCTGTACAGACCCCTTGATTCCTCCTACTTTTATGTCCCTTTGTTGAAATAAACTGCTAGAGTTTAAGTGCATTTGTTGTCCCATATAATACTTAATCACCGATTCTTCATGTTTCAAATGCACATTTGCTTTGTAAGTTATTACCATCCATACCTCTCAAGTGCCCAGATTTTCACAGAATGTCCAGATATTTGCCTCATATTTTCAGTTTGTTCCTCATAAAATTTATGGTTTTCTGAGAAATCGTGGAGGATTGAAGTAAATAAATAATGATATACATTTAAGTTTGAGACATTGTATCATCCAAAAAATGTATGCAAATGCAAATGGTTATTCTAGCAGCTTTCTAAGTTTATAAAAGCAATTTTTAAAATCTGTAGCTATTTCTGGGCCTTTGTCCCCCATTATGCTTGGCTTTGTCCATATTTCCTACAGCAAGAGGTTGAGAGAGATGTTGCCATCTAACACTTCTTCCCATACAAAGACCACTTTCTGAACTTACCACTATGCTAATTTGTCTTCTCCTGTCATTCTCTGGGATGCACCACTGCTGCACAAAGTTCTAAATGCTAACTTTTCTGTTGTGGCAATTTACTGTGCCTATATGGCTACATTAACTTGATTTAATTTTAATTATTATAATGATTTAGCTTGTATGCATACATTTAACACTGGACAATACTCTTAGGTATGTGATTGTGACTGCCTAGGATAGAGGAAAGTACAGAGGATTATAGTCTGGCTTTAGAGTACTGTGCCCGGCTGTGCCTAGCTGGACTTTCCCATTCAACAAATTTAAAATAAATACAATTAATTAATTAAGGTTGTGGGCTGCTAATGAGCTTTGTCCTTTAGTCTGGGATTTGACTGCTAAATTTCCACTTGCAAATGGTACAACTCTGAGCAATCCACTTACCCAAATAGTGTTCCTGAGTTATACCAGAATAATTGTCTTTGTGTCTGGCAGGCTTACATTTTTTTAACAAAGAAATTAAATAAAAACTGTTTTAGAAACAAAATATTAATTGATCAGTTCATTTCATTTATATTGGACAGTGCATTGATCTCTGGAAAGGTACTTTACAAATAACAAATTAACTAATGGGATCATTAACTGAGTGACTGACTGATTTACAGGATACTGCATTTTAACTTTTTCCTATTCAGATTTGAAATCTTCTGCATAGTTTAAACCATGCTTGAAGAATGTCCTTTTCTCAAAACTCCATCACCATAGCCAAACAATCCAGTACAAAAATCATTTACATATTGCATGACAATAGTAGGTATTATTGTTACCAGCCTGAGAGAACAATCACTGTACTACTTTGGTGAAGGTCATAGTTTGCAGTATCTTTAAGAACGTAACAAACATGGTTTTCACTGTTCATCACAGTTGCTGTTTAGGATTTTCTTTGTACAATAACACTAAAATATCATAAAAAGCAAGTTATTCTGAGGATTACAAACAAAAAAAAGAGCAAATATTTTCAAATAATTTCCTTACCTAATTTTGAAGTCTAATTATGAAAATGTATTATAATCATTTTGAAAAAAATACAGCCCTGCAAACATCATATTCTACACATCTAGTAAATAATAACAGTTGAAGAAGCTCATTTATGAAACCACGCACAAATGTAGCTTAACTATTAAAAGAAAGCACAGCATGAAAAATAATATTAATACGAAACAGTTTCATGAATATTAATTTCAAGGCACAACTTTCCAGATTGAAAACAATATGACTGGGTAGTTCTGACTTTTTTAAATTCATCTTACAGCACATAATTATCATGAAAATTACTGCTGAATACAGTAATCAGCCATTCTTAGACAGAAAGTTGTAAAGAATATAATACTTAGCAGGATTAATAAACACAGAATCCTTAAGATTACAAGGAGTTTTTGCCTGTATTATTATCTTTGTTATTATGCAGCTGTCCAACGGTTTAGTCAAACCACTTTCATTCCACACTTGACTACATGTATTTTAAACCATCTAGAATGTATATATCCCTGGATGTCAAGCTTTCAAGTGTTCAGCTCTATATTTTATGTGAAAAAGTCACACCAGTAAAATTAACAGTAGAGGCAGCTGAAATGCAATGCAAAACATTACAGTGAATAACCTGCCACAAAGCACTGACAAAAAGGGTTTGCTCTTGAACTCTTTAGCTCCTTACAACTAATTAAACATTATGAAATAACAGAATAAGGTGCTATTCTACACTGTAAGCATTATGGTTCATTTGATCTAAAGCACAGTTCATCAGAAAAAAACAGTGACACATTTGATCTAAGGCACATTTCAATGAAACATAAAGCACCAAAATAAATTTCACTGAAAATATCACATACACTAAACATATCTCAAAAAGCCCTTTTTCCAGGGGCAAGCCCCCTTAACTTAATTATTTTATTTATATATGTATGTATTTATTTATTTGCTCTTGTTTACAAGGAAAGTATGACTGGGACTGCATGCCCATTTACATTGAAGACCCAGGGGAAAATCTCCAGTAACATAGACATATTAATAAGGTATAAAAGCAAAAGTATTTACACTCTGTTATAAAGATCAACAATTTTTATGATGTTTAGAAAGCAGGTAACTCTAGTCAATCACGGAATTGCAGAATATTTACACAATATTGCAGAGTTTAAAAAGTTTTAATAAGTTTGCAGACTGGTATTAACTCCATAGTCACAAACCCGTGAAGAATAGGGAATACTCGCCACACACTGAATCATTACTAGCACGCATATGCAAACTTCTAGACATGGAGGTATAATATAGCAATGACATTCACAAGGAACTAACACTGATCAGCTCTAATTTGCACTGTGTTTACTATGCTCCAAAAGCACACCAACAGTCATTTTCTCAGTCTTACACACTTCTCAGTTACACGTGAGTCATAAATTTGTGGTTTAGATCAAATGAGTTTTTGACCAAATGTACCACTGCAGCTAACCATTAATACAATATATTTCATTTTGTTATTTTCATGTCATGCATTTGTATTTTATGTTAAATAATTTGTTGATTAAGCATTGCATTCATTGGAGAATTTATAGCCATGTGATTATGTCTGATTTTAGTTCTGATGAAGTTTTTGCTTAGAAGAGGGCAGAAGTGCTAATCTTATTAATGAATTGTTTTTGCCATTTAATTGATGTTTTTTGTTTTTGTATTTTACTCCTGGCATTCACTCCACTTTTGGTATTTAGAACATGGAAAACATCTATTAAAGAGCCACTGTTATCAGAAAATGAAAAAGATAATCTCTTCTGGATGTTCTATGCAAATACCATTGTCCCTGCAGCACTTTAAGTAGGAAAACACTTAACGGATTTGCTAATAATTTGCTAATAATTAGTGATTATCATTCTATTCTAACCAAAAGTCACCTGATGCTGCTGCCTAAATACTGAAATAATCTTTTTTTTTGGTTGGGGGAGGCTTAAACTTTGTCTTTTTCATTTTATACACTGAGTCCCCAGAAGATCAGATTTTACTCTGTCATATAGTATCTTCCTTCTATTCATTCAGAATGGCAGTACTCAAAATTGTTCCTTAATTTTACAATCTCTGGACAGAGTGTCACTATTTTTTTTTCAGTGAGGCTGATTGGTTGCATTCATTGTCAGGTTTTAAGTATGCCTTTTCTTCTTCAGTTACAAAACAGAGCTAGAGTTATAGTTGCACTGACTTGTCCACATTCAGTTTCCATTTTGATGGCAGCAGCTTTCAGCATATTCTGGCCTGACTCTGTGGTGCAGAGAGACAAAGGTGACCAGAGCTCACTCTTTGGGGCCAGCACTGCAGCAGCTAGGCAGGAATGGAGAAGAGGGAAGGGGCATGGCCCTCTTTCCTCTGTCAGGGATGGCTAGCAAGAGCTCAGGGAGCACATTGAGAAGTGTGATGTATTCACTGGATACAGAGGAGATCACTTCCCGTGCTCAAGGGCAGGGAGCAGGTCTGCTTGGTAACATTTTTTTCAGAGGTGATAAATGACCAGTGTGGACAGTCCATTGTATATCTTTGAATGGCTCAGCAAGCTGGATATTTGCAGGGCTAGTAGGGCCAAAAGAAGGAAAAAACCTTGAACCATCCCTAATAGCTGTCTCAGTGATGGCCCCATCTGATTGACTTTCACCCTAGTGATGGGGAATATTGACATTCACTCTGGTGATGGGGAATGAATGGGCCAATTGGCTGGATGGAGACTGATGTTCAAGAAAAAGGGGGGACAAAGAGTAGCCTTTCATTACATTCCAGCCTCATCTGCTTTCTAATATAAAGACTTAGCCAACTCATTTGCATAAAGAGATAATGCCTTGATTACAGCCCAGATCATCTGAGTTTAGTTAGCGGTTGCATGTTGGACTGGCACAGGGAGGATGGGTTTCCCTAACTTGGGAGGGCCATCCAATGCCAGAATCCCACAGAGGAGGAGCAGAACTATAAGAGATGCACAGAAAGTGGGCATAGTAGATAGAGCTATGTCATTCCTGTGATTATGCAGGGATTAATGCACCTCATTGCCTCATTGTCAGGATGCTCTCACCCCCATAATTGAGGTACCTAGTACAAGGGAATGAATAGCAGAGTTAAACTGGGTGAAACCCAGGGGACAAAAAACAACTCAACAAAATTTCCGAATGACTTGCCCCCAGTTGGAGCGAAAGATGGCAGCACTTAATGACAGCACACAGTAAAAGAGATATACACTTCTAGGGACTCGATAGGTTTATGACACAGTAGGAGGGAAAGAACAAAGAGCTTCAAACACCTTGACAACTGAGCTATTCATAGTCTAACCTTAAAATGTGATGGCTAACATGAAGTAAGATCTAGAGAAACAAACTCTAAAAGCAAACTTTCATCCAAACTCTAAAAAATAATGACATGTAATTTATTCAGCATGGTCTATGTTCCTGAGGTACTGTAGACATTCACATCCAGTCATTTGAACCTTTAGCACACTGCCTGTGCCAAACAATCCAAAGCTGGAATACCACATGCATTACTAGGAATGAGGACCGGGTATCTGACCAGAAACAGTTGCTATATGGTTACAGAATGAATGTCAAGGAATTTACCTCTTAAACTTTGATCTTCAGATGAATTTCTTCACATCCTTTTCTTAAACACATAATCAGGTTATGATCAGCAACCCAGTCATAACTCTCTGCATTTTGCTTTATTTAAAATATTCTTTTCTGTTAATATTTTACTCAGAATTCAGTACAAGTAGAAAATTCCTGCAGCACATGTGATCTGCATATTTAATTACCTTAATTATGCATTCAGACCTGCCTGCATACACAGCTTAGATAGTAAATGTACAAAGAATAGCAATATTCCTGCACATTTTATGGGTATACATTTACAAATGGCTTGATAATTATTAGTTTCATGATGAAAGAAAAGACAACAAGGTTATAGGGCAGATGATTGGCAAGCAATTAATTAGATCATTTGTTTTCTTCACTGAAATAACATTTGTACAACTAGCATATAAGCTTCTATTTATTTTGTTTTTTTTATTTTCTGTACAGGAAATTAAACTTATTATAACAATCTTTTCTCGGTACTGTCCTGTTGGAAATGTATTTAAATAACTTACCAGATAAACAGTTTAATGAGATAGTAACATCTATATCTGATGTTCACATGGGCATGCTAAAGCTGGAAACTTGTCTTAAGAAGCCCAAGTGAACAGTACAGTTCATCTAAAACTATGTGTCAAATATTGTAGGTAATAACTGTAATGAATTAATTTACTCTGTACTTTGATATCATCCTTAGTAACAATATTAAGTGTCCTTAGCCAGAGAATTGTTATGGCTAGGCTTGTATAGGCCATAGGGCCGATAGCCTAGTATCAACCTATGAACCTATAAACCTATGAAACCAAAAATATGATAATGTGATATCACAATAAAAATCTACCATAATTGGATATGAGTGTGTGTGTGTGTGTGTGTGTGTGTGTGTGTGTGTGTGTGTGTGTGTGTGTGTGTGTGTGTGTGTGTGTGTGTGTGTGTGTGTGAAGGCAGTAAAAATAAAGCAGACGCAAGTGTGTCATTGTGTTCTAGTCATAAGATAAAGGCACTATGTATATGACTTAAACATAGGTAGCCATACCTCTCAACCTCTTAGCACAAGAAATCTGGACAAAGCCTAAAATAAAGGGGTACAAAGGCCTAAAAATAGGGACAGATTTTTAAATACTGTTGTTATAAACCTAGAAAGTTGCTAGAATAGCAGGTTTTGTTTTAGCATGCATTTTCTCAAGTATAGAAAGTCTACACAAGAACAAGATTACCTTCTGGTGAGAGTGTAGCCTAACCTGTGGTTAGGTACAATGCCAAACAAGTATAAACACTCTCTGGGTGAGGTTCCGTTAATCAGTTTGAAGGTCAATGGCTATCCCGAGTTGGTGGTTTGTAGTCTTTTGATCAGCCCCACTTTTAGGACGTAGTCCTTAGAAGGACTGTGGGAACATGGCCCAAATGACCTTAAGGTTAACCCTGAGAAAGGCTGTTGTGGTCCAAGATTTAAGTCTCGGGATTTGGCTTCTCCCCTCTGGGACTCCAGGGGATGGAGAGTCCTGATAAGGACTGTTTTAGCCCTGAAAAGAGCTGTTGTTAAAATCTCGGTGGTAGTCATCTTAAAAGACCTTTGAGGCTGTGAAGAGCCTGTGAGGAGCTGTAGACCGCCTTTGGAAAGGCTGTTTTCAGCTAAGGTAAGTTGTGTCCTTTTAGTCTTAAAAAAGACTGTTTTACTCCTGAGAAAAGCTGTTGTACACTCCCCAGTGGTCTTGATAAAGACCGCTGAGGCTATCCAGAGCCTTAGAGTGCCTTTGGAAAGGCTGTTTAAGAGCTAAAAGTAGCTTGATTGCAGAAATTGTCTTTGGAGTCTTTAAAAAGACTGTTTTGCTGGTATTTAAAGGAGAGAAACTGAAAGAAAACACTCAGCATTGGATGTAAGCTTTGAATTCACGTTTATGCAGTCCTTGGAAGAATAGTTACATGTATGAAGATCTCCACTACCACCGAGATTTTAACAACTCTTTTCAGGGCTAAAGCAGTCCTTATCAGGACTCTCTATCCCCTGGAGCCCCAGAGGGGAGCAGCCAAATCCCAAGACTTAAATCCTGGACCACAACAGCCCTTCTCAGTGCTAACCTTAAGGTAGTTTGGGCCATGCTCCCACAGTCCTTCTAAGGACTATGTTCTAAAAGTGGGGCTGATCTAAAGACTACCAACCACCAACTCGGGATAGCCATTGACCTTCAAACCAGACTAACGGAACCTCACCCAGAGAGTGTTTATACTTGTTAAGTATAGTAAGTCTGAAACACAAATGTATGTCATTATTTATTGACTTCACTCCTTAGTGATATGCTAGGAAACCACAAATTTTTTAAGGAACAGACCAAAAATATGAGGCAAAACTCCAGACATTATGTGAAAATCTGTACAGCTGAGACATATGCTGACAGCATGTTTACTGTGACAGACAACAGCATTCAGCTACAAAGTAAAATTTATAGCATAAGGAGAGTAATTATGCTTTGGGGGATTGTTTGTGTTTTCTACATGTGTACACAATGTCTTAAATATCCAATTTTTCAGTTTGCTGGTCATCTTTTTTGATACTTTGGTGTAAATGTTAATCACCCTTTGAACCATTTGTTCAAATAGCACATTCATTATTTTCAGAATTTGGTGTATCTGTCTAACAAAAAAATTCAAATTCTGTGGACTTTGCCAAGCATTTGAAGCCATTATGCAACTCTTCAAACTGGGAAATTTGAACTATATTTGGACTGAAGAAAGAGGACTATAGAATGGTAATGGTGACTGAAAAATATAAACTGAGGAATGCAGAGTGTGGAATGAAGAATAGGGGTTGCAATATGCAAAAGACCAAAATGTTATTTCATAAACATCAAATGTAACAACTGAGCTGCAACTATGAATTCTGAAATGTGCAAAATACATCTCAAAGTTATCAATATCCTTAAAGCATTCTGTATGCAGAAACATCCTACCTTGAGATGCAAGACATTCATTTTTATCAATTACATTATACATCTGAGCATTTACTCTACTTATCTTGTTTATCTTGATAACAGTACTGCAACAGTAATTTTGAACTTCATGAAGACATGTCTACCTCAATAGAAACAATGGTAAAATACTCTCTGCTCCATTCTTGGATCTCTCAAAAGCATTCAGCACTGTCTCACACATACTCCTTCAAAAACTAAATGCATAATCCTGTCCATAGTTCACAATCCTTCCATTGCTTAATTAACTCCCAACTCCAGAGAAATCCCTAATGGCACAATGACATTAAGCCAGGCCTAACCTTTATTACACTAAATAATATTCATATTCAATAAGTTACTTAAGCCAAACTACTTGGGATCACTATTGATGATAACCTAAAATTTGGCTTACACATACAAGAAGCAGCGAAAAAGATATATCTGACCCTATATTGTATAAGTAAATTTCACAATGAAGACAGGAGAACAACTACAGCTCTCCCTACCCACTTCCAATGCAGCTTTATGCCTTACCCATACTCTCTTATCTGGACTCCAGCATGTCTACTAAATTACAACAATGCTATAATAAAAAACTTAAAATTTCCATGCAACCTTCCCTATAGGTCTCATCATTGCATAACCCTTCAAATATTCAAATGCCTGGAACTACCTAAAAAGCACAGCTACACTTAACTACTTATGGCACACAACCTAGTCTATAAACCAAATAAATGTCACAGTCTAAAAAAATAACATTATATAATATATACCAATAAGAAGCTTGCAATCCATGTATAAATCCTTATTAAGCATGCAGAGTGCTAACAATTCAACAGGTAAATGCTTACATGGCAACCAAATCTCCAAAATATGGAATTCTTTTCCTCTAAATCTAAGACTTGATGACAACCTTTCCTTATTCAAAATTCAGTTGAAAATCCACCCAATAGACTCATGGCTATGATCTTGGAACTCAACAGGATTATCCCAAAATATTTCTCCTTTTACTTTTCCTCTCTGGCCTCATCACCTAATCCTGGTAATAGGTAAACCTACTAAAATAATCATGAGAGTTTCCTGTGCAAATAAATTATAGATAATAAAAATATTTTGTAAACAATTCTGTCCAATAACAACTGTTCTATAATCATGTGCTCTACTGGAATTAACTATAATCACTTTAAATATACTTTCTAATATTCATTCTTACAATATAATTTAGCATTCTTTAGAAACAGGTTTTACCTTTATGTTCTGCTATTCCCCTTATACTTATGTTTTGCTTAAGAGGTAAATATGAGCAAAATGCACAAGTCACAAATAAAGAGTGCCACAAACTGATGTACTTGTTTTATGGTTGTGTTTCATGTATCATCATATGTTTCTGTTTTTTATAACTCTGTTAACACATATTATTGTGACTCTGGAGCTTTTCTCCCTGGGCCTCTGCTGAAAAGGGTTTCCCATGATTAGTTGGGATTTGCTGGCCTTAGTAAATGAAATCCATTAAAATAAATCATCTCTAAGAAAATAATAAATGAATAAGCAACAGCAATTAAATAACTGCATTGCTGTACTACTGGATGTTTGTGGTAGAATACTCTCTGTTTATGTTCAGTGAAAATGTACAGTACACATTTTTCCATAACTTCTGATCCATCTAATATTTTATCCTGGGATCACTAGTAGTGATCAGTTTGGAGTTAATTTTCATCAATACCAATATTATTGCCACAGCATCTGTCACTTTCTGGGAAAACAGACATATTGCACAGCTTTGTCCCTACCGAATGGCGCACTGCTACAGTTATCCCTCTCCACAAAGGAGGCGTGACTACAGGCCCTGGGAACTATCGCCCCATTAGCCTGATGAGTCGGATATGCAAAGCTATGGAATGCATTATCATGGACCTAATAAACAAGGATATAGGGAATCTCCAAACTCTGGATCCTATACAGTTTGGTTTTGTGAAGGGTAGATCATGCCTGCTCAACTTGGTCAACTTCTTTGAGTCAGTCACCAGAGCAGTAGATGAAGGCAAGATGGTTCATACAGCCTACTTGATCTGGCCAAGGCCTTTGATACCATTTCCCACTCAGGAATCATAGAAAAACACACTAAGCTAAGCATCAACCCCTATATCACTAGGTGGATTACAAACTGGCTCACAGGTAGAACCCACAGTGAGAAAGTAGCTGACTTCAAGTGAGACTGCTGACCAGTCCTGGGTCCTCTCCTGTTTGATATCTACTTCTCTGAAATCCAGGCCAACACAAACGGATTCTAGCTGACAAAGTTTGCAGATGATTGCAAGTTGAGAGCTATTATTAATTCCCCAAGTGATGTTGACATCCTACAGAAAGGCCTCACTGAGACCAACGACTGGTGTCAGAACCATGACCTTAAGCTCAATGCCAAAAAATGTGTCGTCACCCCTTTGGGAAAAACCCAGTTCCCATGAAATACCACATTGATGGTAGTCCACTGAGCACAGAAAGCGTTATAAGTGATCTGGGAATACAGGCTGACAGCAGCCTCTCTTTTGACCACCACATTGCCACTGTGGTCAGAAAATACTTCTATGTGGCACATCTCATTACTAAGGGTTTTGCATCCAGGAAGAAAGAGGTCATTGTCTCCCTCTACTCTTCCCTCATTAGGCCAATCATTGAGTACAATGCCCCGTTTGGCCTGTACCTCACCTGCAACAACTGGAGAGGCCACAAAAGTACCTCACAAAGAGGATCCCAGGCCTTAAACATTTGTCCTATATGGACAGACTAAAAAAACTCCAAGTATTCTCTGTCTCATATCATCTACTTAGAGGCGATCTCTGCTTGACTTACAAAGCCATGTCTGATCCAGCTCTGTTAGAAATGCTACATCTGAAGAAATCCCAATCCCTCTGCACCACATGCTCCAGAGACCTCAACCTCATTACCACAATCAACAGAACATGCTGGAGGGACAGGTTCATAACCCAGAGACTGCCCATGCTATGGAAGAGACTTCCCATACATGTCAAGCAGAGCACTTCACTGGCCCTCTTCAAGAGAAATCTTGATGAGTGGATGGGAAATAGAAAATTTGCTGTAAATCAAGCCAATACTATAATGCAGTAATAATCCAGATATAGGCAAAATAAACAAAACCACATAAAAAATGAAATATATTTCTGCAAAGCTTTCGGGTTAAAACACCCTTCCTCAGTGCTATTTTATTACAATTAATCCATATAGTTTAAATAACAGCAATTTAAAAAAAACACATGGTATCAGCCAGCTTATCATAAAACTCCTAGAACTCATCCCCCACTTCTAAAACACAAAATTAAAAAATCAGCTGAAGAGTCAATTAAATACATATCAGAAGACCAAAGCATGACAAGTGTCGATAATATTAAAACAGTATCAAAAACGTCAAAATATTAAAATGCTAAGAATAATAGATCACAAATTTTCTCTCTGTCTTTTTATTAATATGGGATTTATGCTAACTGCATTATTCAGACCTGGTTTAATGTCAGCCTGTAACCTTACTATCCATTCATATTCTTTTATTTCTAATATTGTTCATATCCCCACCTCTGTTTCCCATTAACACAACATCTATTGCTCTGAACTTAAAACAATGTTCCTGACCATTTTCTGTTATATGTTTACTTAAAGCATTTGTAATGATGTTTCTTCTAACATCCGACTTGTGTTCCACTATCTGCACTCTCAATTTCCTAATAGTTTTTCTCACATAAAATGATGGGCATGCCACACAGGTAGCTAAATATACTACCTGAGTGGAATTACAATTTGCCGAACAGTGGAACACAAACTCTTTGTCTGTTAATGGATGTTTAAAAATATTTCCATCTACATAAATATCATTACAGCAGCTACAGTTAAAGCATTTTGCAGTACTTAATTTCTTAATTTGACTTTTCTTAATCCCTGGTCTAAAGTCTTTATAACATAATTTCCTTTTTAAGCTTTGCAAATTTCTATATGCAAAGTATGGTCTTTCTCCTATAATTTTTTGCAGTTCCGGCATTGCCATCAAAATTATCCAGTTCTTTTCTATAATTTTCTTTACCTCCCTAGTGTTTATATTAAAATTAGTGATATACCCAGTTACACTATCCCTTTCATTCCCTGGTTTTATTTAATACACTTCACAGATTTCAAAAGTTGGTCTATATTTATGATCTTTCCTTCCAGCTTATACAAGCAGTGCAGCGCTGCGCATTTAGAAGGAGGTGAAGGGAATGTAACAGGTGGGCCAAAAGCTGGTTCCTTTTGAGTTAAAACTGCCAGAGAAAGTGGCAATTCAACAGAGTGCTCCATCGAGGGGGCGTTCATTACAACACCAGCAGCAAGATGTAGTAAACGGAGTAAAATGGAAAAACAGCAGCCCTGCATTCCAGAACAAAACAGCACAACGACAGTAGATATACAACAAGGTACTGTTAATCTATCTAAATATGACCTAACTGAAGCGCAATTAACACTTTTATGGAAAGGACTTAAGTTTATACCAAACAGCTCAGATAATATTGTTAAAGCACTTACGGATTTGAAATTGTTTGTGTGAAATGTGAATTTAAAACAAATATCTAAAGCTAAAGAAACTTATAATAGCTTGATGTGTAAAAAATTAAGTACGTTTATGCCTGTAAGCTGTCCTGTTATAACAGCTTTTAGGAATATTGTTTAAAGTGAGTTAAGAGATTTATACTCCAGGCCAAGATCTAGAAAAAATGTACAATTTGACATATGAGGAGCACAAGGCACTGGAGCAATTGGTGAATAATGAAGATGTAATTATTAAACAAGCAGACAAGGGGGGTGCTACAGTGCTAATGGATAAAGCTAAGTACCTAACTTCTTTCAAATGTTTACTGCAAGATGTAGGAACAATTAAAAGGATAACCTTTTATGATGTTAACAAATGCATTTCTAATATTAATATGGCCATCTATTACTTAAAGTTATCAAATGATATAGTAATAGAACAGTTCAACTACTTTATGGTCCCATGTCTGAAAATTCCCCAAATATATGGGATTCCAAAGATACATAAATCTATAGAGAATCCCCCCATCAAGACCTATCATCTCAGGGGGTGGATGGATAACAAAACCTATTTCTAAGTATTTGCAAAGGTACCTAAGTGGTTATCTACAAAGATGTCCTAGTATTTTGAAGGCTATAACTGATTTTTTAAGTAAGTTACACAAGTGGTATCTTCAACAGCAAATTAAAGACTTCATATTTGTTACTTTGGACATTACATCTCTATTCATAGTTATACCTAACCGTTATGGGACAGAAGTGATACGGGACTTCCTAAATACTGAAATAAAATTGCAAGCTAGGCAAATTGAGAATATTTGTATTTTATTAGAACTCGTACTGACTAAGAATATTTTTCTTTTTGACAATGAACCTTGCTTGCAGCTAGCCAGGGTACCTATGGGCACCCCGGTGGCAAATACCTATGCAAATTTGGTACTATATGAATGGGAGAAACAATATATATGCAGCCAACATAATGCTTTGAATAGTAAGGTGTGTTTCTATCAAAGGTTTGTGGATGACTGCTTCCTAATTTGGGATGGCAGCATACAAGAGTTGGATGAGTATATAGCTAACCTAAACTCAAATACAGATTTTTCGAAATTTAAGATAACAAGTTCAAAAGATAGAATTGTATTTTTAGATGTTGAATTGACTAATAGGAATAGGAAAATTGAAGCTAGCATACACAAAAAGGAAGTACATGTGAATCGCTATGTGAATAGGTATAGCATGCGTGCACCGCACACCATTAAAGGTATACTGAAAGCTCAATTGATTAAGGCAAGTGTGCTAAATACAGAAGATGTAATATTTGATGAACAAATAAAGATCATGATGGAAGAATTATATGAAAGTGGTTATAGTGTGGAGACTATAAAAGAAGTCTATGAGGAAGCAATTAAGGAAAGACATAATAAATATAGACCAACTTTTGAAATGTGTGAAGTGTATTAAATAAAATCAGGGAATAAAAGGGATAGTGTAACTGGGTATATCACTAACTTTAATATGAACACTAGGGAGGTAAAGAAAACGATAGAAAAGAACTGGATAATTTTGACGGCAATGCTGGAGCTGCAAAAAATTATAGGAGAAAGAACCTACTTTGCATATAGAAATTCGCAAAGCTTAAAAAGGAAATTATGTTATAAAGACTTTAGACCAGGAATTAAGAAAAGTCAGATTAAGAAATTAGGTACTGCAAAATGCTTTAACTTTAGCTGCTGTAATGATATTTATGAAGATGTAAATATTTTTAAACACCCCACGATGCTTTGCCAGAGATGGCCTGCACCTGTCGCCCTTGGGATTCCGGATACTAGCTAAGGCTCTTGCCACCCCTATAGCGCTTTTTTTAAGAAAGGTTCAAATGACAAATTCATCACTGTAACAGGTACAAGCAAGCAAAATCTGAGGGTAATGCTATGCAATGCTAGAAGTCTAAACCTCAAAATGCATTCACTTGAGGCACTCCTTAAAATGGAGAACATTGACATCTGTCCAGTGACAGAGACCTGGTTCAAGGCTCCAGAGAGCACCCCTGCATTACCAGGCTAAAATTCATACCACACCTTTCTGCCACCTAACCCGGACCGAAACACTAAAGGCGGTGGCGTGTCCATATTCATTAAGGATATCCACAACTCCAGGCTAGTTGCTCAGCGTAATGCATCCGAGATTATCCAAGTGCAACTAACTCTGGGCAAGACTGCAATCCAAATTGTAACTTGCTACAGATCCCCCACCATGCCCCAGGATTCCCACTCTTCGTTTCTTGATACACTAGAAATATTAGGGTACAACCCAACACCCTAATAATGGATGATTTCAACTACCCCACCATTAACTGGGGAAAACTACTCATGTACCAACTCTTTTGCTCAACTTTTTCTGGAATTCATAAATTCCAATGCCTTAGATCAACTTATCCACACCCCCACCAGGGGCAGCAATATCCTAGACCTGGTCATTACCAACATGGGTGACTGTTGCTCCACACCAGAGGTCAATTCCTCGTTGGTCAGATTCGACCACAAGCTAATCACCCTAGACATCCACATCCCCCCCACCCCCATTAGGGAAACCACCGTAAAAAAATTCTCCAACGTCAACTTCATGCTTCTTAAGACAGAAGTGGCAAACTTCACGACACCCATGCAGACAGACAATAGAGGTACAACTGCTGAATCCTACACAAATGCACTTTATAAGTACTTACATGAGTGCACGGATCATGCTATCCCTAACAGAATCAAGATGCTATCCTCCAAAAAAAGGAAGCCAATTTGGTGGTCCCCTGCCATAAACAAACTCTGCAACAGATGAAAGAAACTGTTGCAAAAAAGAGTAAAATCCCATGATTGGAGGAACTCCCTGGTCAGCCTCAGTAAGAAGCTGAGATCCCTCATAAAATCCTCCAAAGCTAGTTACGAAAACAAAATCACCACAGATTCTAAAGACAACCACAAAGCATTCTATAGCTATGTCAAGAATCTCAATGGCAACATTCAGATCTGCTCTGAGTTACAGCACAATGGCACTAAATATGCAGAACCAACTGATATTGCCAACATCCTGGCAGATAGGTTCAGTGCTAGCTTTACCCCCCTCACACTCCCTAAAGGGCCCATCTCTATACCAGAAGAATCCAAAGTTCCTGTAATCATGGCTGAAAAGTAAAAAACATACTCTCCAAAGCCAAGAACTCAGCATCCATGGGACCTGACAACATTCCAGGCTGCGTTCTACATGAACTACAGAAAGAACTGGCACCCCGCCTAAGCACCATGTTCAATCATAGCCTCACCTCAGGCTTTGTGCCCACTGAATGATGCACAGAGATGCTTATCCCACTCCACAGAGGGAGAGCCACCATGGACCCTGAGAACTACTCCCACATTAGCATAATGAGCCTGGTCTGCAAGGCCATGGAACGTATCATCATGGAACTTATAAACAAAGACATTGGTAATCTCCAAACTCTGGACCCCACACAGTTTGGGTTTGTAAAAGGCAGATCATGTCTCCTAAACCTGATAGACTTCTTTGAAGCAGTCACCAAAGCCGTAGATTAGGGTAAGATGGTTCACACAGCCTATCTAGATCTCGCCAAGGCTTTTGACACCATCCTCCACTCTGGAATTATAGATAAACTCACTAAACTAGGTATAAATCTCTATGTCACAAGATGCGTTGTAAACTGGCTCACTCACAGAACCCACACTGTGAAAGTAGCAGACTCCAAATCCGACTTCAGACCAGTGACAAGTGGAGTACCACAGGCTTCAGTTCTGGGTCCTCTCCTGTTTGGTTTCTACTTTTCTGAAGTGCAGCCTAACACAGCAGGTCTTTGGCTAATGAAGTTCCCAGATGACTGCAAACTAGGAGCCATAACTGAAACTCCTAATGATGTGGAGATCCTACAAAAGGGCCTCACTGAGACAGATGCCTGGTGTCAAAGCCATGGCCTCAAGCCCAATCCAAAAAGTGCATTGTCATCCCCTTTGGTAAAAACTCTGTACCCAGGAGCTACCACATAAGTGGTAGTCTACTTAACATGGACATGCTCCACTTAAAGAAATGCCAGTCCCTCTGAGCTACACGCTCTAGGGACCTAAACCTTGTCACCACAATAAACAGAACATGCTGGAGGGATAGATTCCTGTCCCAGAGACTTCCCATACTCTGGAACAAACTACCTATCTATATCAAACAAAGCTCCTCATTAGCACTCTTCAAGAAAAATCTTGATGATTGGATGGGAAATAGGAAATTCACCCCAGGGATCACCTCTGTGGCTCTGCTCGATAGGGGCACAGGAAAACAATTTTCTTGGGTGGCAAAAGCCAGGGTACCTTTTTGACTAGGCTTGTATAGGCCCTAGGGCTAATAGCCCAGTACCTACCTAAGAACCTATGAAACTATTAACAGACAAAGAATTTGTGTTCCACTGTTCGGCAATTTGTAATACCAATCAGATAAGATATTTAGCTACCTGTGTGGCATGCCCATCATTTTATGTGGGAAAAACTATTGGGAAATTGAGAGAGCAGATAGTGGAACACAAGTCAGATGTTAGAAGAAACATCATTACAAATGCTTTAAGTAAACAAACGAAGCTAAGACACAAACACAAACTGGATCCGTAATACCAAAAGAAGAAGCATCACAGTGTATCCAACTGCCCAAATAAATCCTGCAAGTGCGATGAATTAACGTACTGTTTATTACAAAAGACAAAAAATCACATAAAGCACTTTTTGTCAGGCCACATAGCCCAACTTCTTCAGATAATTATACAACATAGGACATACACTATATAGGAAGTGAAAAGGAAGTGAAAATTCAGCTGGTTCCTGAATCAGCAGGTATCAGCTGCTCTTAAAGTGGCAACCACCTTCATTCATTACCTAAAATATATAGCTTAAACAGCTCTCATCTAACACATTGTTTTAAAACAATATTTTAAAACTGTAGATGAATAGTGTAAAAAATCTAAAACCAATAATTATCTATTATGAAATATTAATGCAGTTAAAATTAAAATTAACAGTGTATGTATGTATTTATATTTTTATTTTTATGTTCGAGTATAATAAACCTTAAAAACGTAAATAAAAACATATAAATAAAAAACAGCAAAACCTGACTTGAGAAGCTGAAAGTCAAATACACTCTAAGACAATAGTATGCATAGACCATTTTAAACACAGCATAATAGTCAACTCCTAACCACATTTTTAAGTTGTAGAATGCACTTAATTGAATACATTTCGTATGATCGTAGAGGAGGGCCTCTTTCCTTGCTCTTAGAGTAATAAGAATTGAGTTGGCAATTACGTACCTTTGCATGTTACCCTCCTTACCTAGCACTTATTCTAACCCTAACCTATAGACACTAGCAAAAGCACTCCCACCAGTAATGCTGAAACATTTAGTCTGTTTGAATCTCTTGGCATCACATTTGACAAACCCTGCATTCAAGAAAACCAGTATTTAACATAAAAACACAACAATATATTCTGTTGTTGAAGTCAGTGTTTGTCAGAATAAACTGTAACCATAGTAAATATAGTTATAGTTATAGGAGTGTGTCATCAAACACTGAATGCTCATAAAAGTGAAGTAATTAAGAGATATAATTTTAGATTAAAACTATAATGATTAAAAATAAAAAGTAAAATTAATTTTTATCCCCCATTGCTAATTTTATAAATATGTGCGTTTGTGTGTGTGCGCCCTTGCGGTGTGTCTTGTAGCTGCAGTGTGTGTGTGTGTGTGTGTGTGTGTGTGTGTGTGTGCGCGCATGTGTGTGTGTGCGCATGTGTGTGTGTGTGTGTGTCTGTGTGTGTGTGTGTGTGTGTGTGTGTGTGTGTGTGTGGGTGTGATATATATATATATATATATATATATATATATATATATATATATATATATATATATATATATATATATAGGTTCACTTTATAATCCCGAAATCCTGAAATACCAAATTTCAGAATCTCGGGATCATAAAGCCAAAACCTTACAATCCCGAAACCCCAGAAGTGCGAATTTCAAAATTGTAAATCCTACACTAACCGTACACCACACACATACACATATACACATATACACACCTTCCCCCATACACATACACATACACACACCTTCCCCTCACACACAAGCACACAAACCTACACTACATACAAGCAGGGGGCAAGCCCCCCTGTGCCCCCCGCAGCCCCCCTACTTAAATATACTAACTCCAAGGTCGCACTACACAGACAAACACACAAAAACACCACCATACAAGCTACATTCCCCTCGCACACACACATCACAGTAACAAAACACACTGACACACACTAAAGCCCCTGACCAAAACTCTTATACATAAATACTTACCTGAACTTCCAGCTATCCATTCACAAACCGCAACACCAGAAGCGCTACTTCAACATCTCCGGACTTTGGGATTTTGAAATTCGGACTTCTGAAGTTTCGGAATTTTGAGCTTTATAATCTAGGGATTCTGGATTATAAAGTGTTCCCATAAATATATATATATATATATATATATATATATATATATATATATATATATATATATATATATATATACTAACCCCAGGATCACACAGCAGTGGGGCAAGTTGTGTGACTCTGCTACACCCTGAGCTCATGCAAAAGACTGTCACTAAAACTTCCACTAAAACTCCATTGAAAAAAGAAGTTATGTCTTACCATAACGTTCCATCTGTATTGTTGATCCCCGTCCACTCATTACGTATGGGTTACGGTTCCGATATCAGAACCGAGCCGGCCATATACCAAGCTCGCGCCAGCGATAAACTCTCGAGCTAAGCAATCTCTTACCCATAATCCCCCTCTCCCTGTTACCTCAGATTGAGTTTGCAAGTCAGAAAAAGGTAGAGGCTATCTCTGGTCAAATGACCTAAAGAGAAGGATGGTGAGATCCACTAGAATCCATAGGAGGGGGAAGGAGGGAGGGTTGTAATGAGTGGATGAGGATCAACAATACAGATGGAACGTTATGGTAAGACATAACTTCTTTATCTGATATTGTTAATCCTCGTCCACTTCCTTACATATGGGACAGAGATAGACAGTTACCTCTATTCCTGGGAGGCTTTCATGGAAGGACATTCCTGAGCACCATAGAACCAAAAGATGCTCTTCCCCTGGAGGCCAAGTCCAACTTGTAATGATTGATAAAGGTATGAGGAGTGGCCCAAGTTGCAGCTGCACAGATGTCATGTAAAGAAGCTCTGGCATGGAAGGCAGCAGAAGTTGCCACTGACCTTATTGAATGAGCCTTGATGGTAGTTGGCAAGGAAGTATTGTGTACAGAATAAATACGGGTCACAGTGTCTTTTAACCATCTAGCCAATGTGACCTTAGCAACAGCACATCCTAATCTAGATCCAGAAAAAGCCAAGAATAACTGGTCTGATTTATGGAAAGATTTAGTCCTTTGCAAATAGAAACAGAGTTGTCTGTGTATGTCTAGGGTATGTAGGCAGTACTCTCCCTCATTAGAATGATCAGGAAAAACACTGGCAATTCAATGGTCTGATTAATAGACATTTCAGAAATGACTTTTGGCAAGAAGGAATGGTTAGTTCTTAAGGATACCCTGTCTGGATGAAAAATCAAGTATGGACTCTTTGTACATAGGGCCTGAAGCTCAGAGATAAGTCTGGCAGAAGTAATAGCGACCAAAAACAAGGTTTTCCACGACAGATATTTGAGGTCACATGAAGCAGCTGGTTCAAAAGGGGGCAATGTCAGAGCTTGAAGAACTAAAGATAAATCTCAGGGTTGAATAGGTTCCCTGAAAGGGGGTTTCAGATGATTCACACCCTTTATGAAGGCTTTACATAACTTGTGAGACATGAGGGAGGAGTCTTGGACATTCTCGTGGAAATTAGAGATCACAGCCAAATGTACTCAAATGGTAGATGCTGACAGCCCCGATTGAAATAGGGCAGTTAGATATTCGAGTACCATCGACACCGGTGCTGAAAATGGACCAATTTCCTTATCTTTCAGCCAACAGGTAAATCTTTTCCATTTGCCTAGATAAGTCATTCTAGTGGAGGGCTTATGATATGCAATAAGAATGTCCCGTACTTGTGAGGGAAGATCATTTTGCCTGGCAATCAAGGGAATTGGAGGAGCCAAGCTGTAAGCTTCAGACTGTGCAGGTTGGGGGTGAATCAGATTCTGCGGATGGGAGATCAACTCCGAGGTTGGACGAAGAATCCATGGTTGATCTAGCAGGTGAAGCCACAGAAAGGGGAACCAAATCTGATGAGGCCAATATGGAGCAATAAGGATAACTTTGCTCTTCAATCGATGGGCTTTCTTCAGAAACTGGGGAATGAGGGGAGTAGGTGGGAAGGCATAAAGAAGACCCGAGGGCCAATCGTGAACTAGAGTGTCCCTGGGTGACTGTCCCGGAGGGGGAATCAGGGCAAAGTAGTTGCTGCATTTGAAGTTGGTCGGGGATGCAAAGAGGTCGCAGCATGGTTGGCCCCAATGGTGGAAGATCTCCTCCGTTATCAGAGGATTCAGGGACCACTCATGAGGTTGAATAATGCACCAAATGAGTCTGTCTGCTATCACGTTGGAATGTGCGTTGCTAGAAGAAAGCGGTTGGTAGCCATCACCCATAGCCATATCCTCATGGCCTCTCGACAGAGGGGGTAGGATTTGGTTCCGCCCTGTTTGTTGATGTACCAGACTACCGCCATGTTGTCTGATTGTATCACAATTGTCCCTGACGGCAGCAAGGGATTAAATGCCTGCAACACCAGAAGCACCGCTCTCAGCTCTAAAACATTTATATGCAAATAAGCCTCCACTTTGGACCAAGTGCCTTGGACTGTCTGACCCTGACATAGCCCTCCCCACCCCATCAGAGAGGCGTCCGTGGTCACTGAAGCCTTAGGCTGCTGAGGGGATTAGGGGCGAGACCATTGTGATGGGTTGTGGTTCAACCACCACTTTAGATCTTGTTTGCATCTCTGAGTTATGTGAATCTTGGCTGAAAGGGGAAGCTGAAAAGGATACCATTGGGTGAGCAGTAGCCATTGTAGAAGCCTTATGTGAAACCTGGCTAAGGGGACAATGGCGATGCAAGCTGCCATGAAGCCCAACAGCTGCAGGATCAAGTGAGCTGTTGACTTTTCCATTGAGAGAACTGGTAACAGTTGCTGTCTGATTCTTGATATTCTGTGTTCTGGTATGGACGCTCTGCAAGTTTTTGAGACCAAAATGACCCCTATGAATTCTGTGGACTGAGAAGGGGTGAGATTGGATTTCTGCCAGTTTATTGTTATGCCCAATTTTTTGATAGTATTGAGAGAGTATGCCAGGGCTTCCTCAAATAGGTGTCTGGTGGGGGCAGAGAGGAGCCAGTCGTCTAGATATGGAAAACCCTGAAAACCTTGAAGTCACAGGTGAGCTGTGACAACTGCCATGCACCTTGTAAACACTCTGGGGGCTGTAGAGAGTCCAAAGGGCAGTATTCTGAACTGGTAATGACTGGCTCCCGCACAGAAGCGCAGGAATCTTCTTGATGGTCTCTCCACCTTTATGTGGTAGTATGCATCCTGAAGATCTTTCGAGCACATCCAATCATCTTTTTCCAAGAGAAGAATGATAGACTGTATTGTGACCATCCAAAATGTTTGCACACTCACAAATTTGTTTAGCACACTGAGATCCAAAATTGGTCTCCAAACCCCCGGTTTTCTTTGGCACCAAAAATAGTCTTGAGTAGAATCCGGATCATATCTGTCTGTTGGGACTACTTGGATGACTCTTTTGTTTAGCAGCTCTGTAATCTCTAGAGCTGCTTCTTCTCTTTGACTGGGTGGAACATCAGGAAATCTTGATGGAGGGACAGGACAAAGTTAGAAGGGGATCTTGTAACCTCTGGTTATTATCCTTTGTACCCAAGAATCGTTGGTAATGATTAGCCAGGCAGAAGGGTACAAAGAGAGACGTCCCCCAACCACTTCCAGAGGAAAGGGGTTAGGCCACTCTTCAGGAGCGCTGGTAGGATTTCCCGGAGAAGGAATCTCTGGAACCCTGATTACGCGGACCCCCTCTGCCCCGAAAGGGGCATCTTCCTTGTGAGTTTCCCCATCTGCCCCTAGGGGAACAATCAGCCTGTGTGTCAAGGAAAGGACCCTGAGATTTCTGTACCACATCTTCCCGCTCTTTTGGTTTCTGGAGAAAGCATGTTGGGGGGAAGAATAATGGACACCTATGGCAGACAGGGTCTTACCATCCTGTTCACACCTGGCCAATGTAGTTTTGACTTTGGGTCCAAACAAGGAGGAGGACCCGATGGGAGCACTGAGAAAGGAAGCCTTAAAGGGTTCTGCGAAATTACACAAGTGCATCCAGGCATGTCGTCTCAAAACAATGCCTGAACTCGCTGCTCTAGCCGCTCCTTCTGATGTGTGGGACACCATGCGCATGGAGGAGTTCGAAATCGATTCAATAGTGGACAGCTGAGAGGCCACTTTGTCATGGACCTCATCAGACACGGCACCTGCCAAAGTTTCAGAGAGCTCAGATACTAGGTCTCTTTGAAGTCTGGTGAAGTGTACCATATAATTCAGGGACCTGATAGCAAAGGTCACTGATGCAAAGGTGCACTTCCCTATCCTATCCAATGCCCTGGACTCTTTGTTGGGCGGATGGACAGTCTGGCTTTCCTCTTCTGGCAGGTCTTTCTTAGTTGCAGCTGCTACCACCAGAGCATCTACAGGGAGACCTTTAGACCAATGAGGTTCAGAAGAAGGAGGGAACAAGATTTTGTCTGACCTCCGGGGAATGACCTCAACAGTATCAGGGGTCTTCCATGTACGCTGCACAATGAGCCGGACCAGTTCGTCTGTAGGTGGGGTAACCCAGGAGGTAGGGGGACGGGTGTGAAAGGCCTGCAGGAACACAGACTTCTCAGAAGTCGGGTTAGAGGACTGCCATTCACCTCTCTGTGTAAGGATTTCTAGGATATCACCAAAGGATACATCAGAAGATGAACGAGGGGACCCTTCCCCATCATCAAAGTCTGTGTCTTCAGTGAGAGACTCCTCAGTGGAGTCCATATGTTTCCTCTTGCACGAGGATTTCCGATAAACTTCCCCAGAGGGAGACGCTGGGGAAGACAACACCAAGAGGATATCCTGTGGGAGTATATCCTGAGACTTCTACGCCTAGCGTCCACTAAAAGCAACCTGTGTACATAGTGGTCCAGAGGAGGATGGTGAGATAGTAAGCACAGTATCAGCAGTAGACGCCAAGGCCTTCTCCATGACTTGGAAGGCAGGTCCACTAGAAGAGGGGTGAGTGCCCAAGGGGAAATTCACCTCTCCCCTAAGTGATCCAGCCTGCCAACTGGGAGTCCCAGGATGGCTGAGAAAAGTCAAATCCTGGGTCGTAGCAAAGTTTTCTGCCACGAAGGCAACTGTGGCTCCCTTAGAGAAATCCATAAAGGGAACCATAGAGGGGGAAGACTGTGTTACGTCAAAAGATTTCAAGGGAGAAGGATCGTTCTTGAGAGGTGGAATTCCTCTGGCCAAAAGCACTTGATCCACAAGTCACAATACGTCATGTTGGGAGAGGCTTCTGGTAGATCTCAGAGAAACAGCTGAGGGGGAAACAGGTCTATCTAGAGATGAGGGCAGGTTGGTGCCCATCTCAATAGACTGCACCGAAAACAACGGTGCCGTAAAGGACTGCACTACAGGTGTCTGCACCGAGGAAGTCATTGGTGCTGATGTAATGGTCTGCACCGATGAAAAGGTCAGTGCTGAAGTAGTTGTCGGTGCCGAGGTTGGAACCAATAAAATAGTAAACAAGGACTGAGCTGTCGGTTCCGAAACAATGGTGGTCTGCACCAACTGTGAGGTCAGTGCCGGTAAAGAAGTCTGAACTGAGGGGCCCCTCGGTTCCAATACAGCAAAGGACATCAGTGCCATAGACATAGGTGGTGCCGAGGACTTTTTCGGAGCCGAAGATCTAGGCGCCAAAGATGTCGGATCCGAGAGAGTCGGATCTGAAGCAGAAATCTTTGCTTTCTTTCTTGGTTGATGAGAGTCCCCAGAAGGGGACGAAGGAAGAGATTTAGCCTTAGAAGCATCCTCAGACTTCTTTTTATGGGATCTTGGAGGGGTTGAGGCCTCCAACCCAGAAATAGCCTCTGAAACGGGAGACTTTAGTAACCCTTTCAGCAAAAGTTTATTTTTCCTATCTATCGGTGTCCTGTTGGAAAAATTCTTACAAATCCCACAGGGTGGGTCAACAGTTAAGTGAGGTGCACCTAAACAGAAAACACACAAAGAATGTGCATCTGAAGTAGGTAGTTTATGTCCACAATCATAACATCTTTTAAAACCAGTACTACCTTTTTATCTGTCATGTTAAAGGAAAGGCAAATACCAACAATAATACAAAAACACAAAATTACTCGAAGGAAAGAAAGGAAAGGCTATCTACCAACTATGGTAATCAACTGATACCTTACATTAGATAAAAAGGGTGAAAGTGACTAAAAATTTTTAGAAAACTGAAAGAAAAGGGAGTCGCTAAATGTGATAAGGTAAGAGAGATCAGAAAATCAACTTTTCTGAGAGAAAAAGTCCTTATTTTGAAATAAAAGGACAAAAAAAGGTTTCACTTAGCTCAAGAGCAACAGCCTGACACGACCTGATGGCGACGCGGCAAACGAAATCTGAGGTAACAGGGAAAGGGGGATTATGGGTAAGAGATTGCTTAGCTCAAGAGTTTATCGCTGGTGCGAGCTTGGTATATGGCCGGCTCGGTTCCGATATCGGAACTGTAACCCATACGTAAGGAAGTGGACGAGGATTAACAATATCAGATAGAATGTTCACTCATATGAGCATTCATTCTTATTTACAACCTTATTCACAACATGCACGCTTATGAGCATTTGCTGTATTCATCTGCAGGTAGCTGCAGTTATAATAAACAGCATCCACTTCAAGAATTTCAGATGTTAGTTCTGTCATGCTTCTAAAGTAGCACACAAAGTATATTGCTGCATTTTCATTCACTATACTATAGTTCACTTTCAAGATGTGCTGCACTTTCCAGCAAAGTTGTATTTAAAGGAAACTCATGAGTTAGTTTACAGATAACACCACTGCAGTAACTGTGCTAGTGTTTTAAAAATGCTGTCTGTGCAGATGCTGCATTCTTGCACTGTTGTTGTGCAATGCAGTAAATGGCAATTTTTGTAAGACAAAAGCTACATTGCCATAGCAACCACTTTCTTTCCCATTTACAAAATATGGTGATTCTTTCATCCTGATCACCAGCATTTCATTGCCTTTATACTACCCTTACAGTCCTTGACCTGTTCTATCTTTCAGGAATGAAATATGCTTTATCAATGTCATTAAAGAAGTCACACCCAGTGTGTTATTGCAACATCACACCTACAGAATACTTGTATTCTCATGGGTTTACTATGGAAATATAACGGTGACACACTTAATAGCTTTACAAAACTCTGTAGAAAATACTTCAAACTGTGTAACTGCAGTGGTGCAGTGTAGCATTGTCGCCTCACAGCAAGAGGTTCTCCCATTCGATTCTTGGCTGGAGTGCCTTCTGTGTGGAGTCTGCATGTCCTCCCCACAGTCGAGTAGTGTTCGAAAGACATGCGTGAATAGGTGTGCCTTCATTGAAGGTTGGGCATCAGGCTGGCACCTCGGCACTATAAAAATCTACTGCCAATCATTAGCGGACCGGAGTTCTGCTGTGGCAACCCCTAACCGGGGAAAGCCAGAAGAAGAAGAAAATACTTCAAACTACATTTATTCCAACATCCCAATCATTCATAAACAAATCATAAACAAAAACAATGAGTGGAATGGATTCATATGTGAAACTTCATCCTAAAATCTGATGCATGTACAATCAGACATGTACTACAGTGCTTCTCTTACTCTGACCCCATTAGCAACAACATCATCTGCTTTATACCATACATATTTCCATTTTCAAGAACTAAGAATTTTAACAGCATTATACTCTATCATTCAGTCAGATCAAAATCACACGATTGCCTGTATGGCCTGAATACATTCCTCTTTATTCTAAACAGCACCATCTCATATTAAAAAGGTATTTTTGTTATTCATAAATCTTGTAAATGTCCCATCTTTCTGATTGCTCAGTCCACATGAATATAATCCACGTATTTGTAATCTGTATTACTGCACATCTTATAATAAATTGATAATAATAAATGACAAACTCCATCCTTTAGTATATAAAAGCTATTGTCATCTAGCTCAGCTGGAATCAAGTCCCCTAAACTAACATTAACACTCCATGATGCCGGACTATATCGCTGGACCTTCCTTTCCACCTTTTTACTTACCCTCAGTCAGCTATCAGGCAATCCAATGGCTACCCTGCCTAATTTCTCATGACATCATAATGCTGAATTCCACATTCTAGTCTTCTATATTGTTCCCAGCAAATATATTCACAGATTTTCATTCCATGGTTGTCAATTTGTAATTTTAATAACATAATCCTGCTACATATTCTGCTATTACAGTGTAATTCATTTTCTAAATAGCTATATATTTTATACAAACAAGACACTTTTAAGGACTCCATCAACTTCTGATTCCCTTCCCACAGAAGGCGCCCATCTCATTATAATTCTCAACTATACACAATTATTCTAATTAACAAATCAGTTCACATCCATCTTCTGCAAACAATACAATAACTTTCATTGCCACCCTGTTTCAGGTATCTACCCACTTCCACTAAATCTGTAAGGTCTACCCAGTCAGTCAGTCAGAAACAGAATAAACAGTAGCCCACTACTGAGTAGAAGACAAAATATATTCATTTTTATACAGTTGGCATTATGCAAACTTCTATCATTCTTTTGAGGTATAAAGCACCTTAGCAAGGTTAACCTTGAAAAGTGAATAAAATAGTCAAGTATTATTTCACAAATTTTTCTTTCTCAAAACAAAGTTATCCAGTTTACAGTTGCCTTAATTTCCATTTATTGGTGCCTTCTCAGGACAGGAACATCAAGGACTGATATCCTCAAGGCATGTCACATTGTATCTATTCAGCCTGACCTTACCATGTTTACATTTAACTATCTCAGAGGTTGCCTTTTCCTTCCTGCTTTACAATTTTGCCACCGTAATGGCACTGCTATTTAGTAATATAATCATGGTCCTAATCCATGTCCTAATATTCTAATATTCCATCTCCTCTACTGTAGTAGTTGATTACAATCAACCAACTATTCTCTAATAGAATGCTATCTTTTCAGATTCAAAGCCATGTAATTCTACCACCCTTTCCAAATTCCTTTGAAGTAATAGCCATAACGATATTTACAACTATTCTCCTTATGAATACTGCTATTAATGCCACTTTTGTCCTTGCATTTAAGTCAGTTGTAAAGGAATACCTCTGTCTTTAAACAAACCATGCAGTTTAAACTATTCATCTGCATTATATAGCTCACCGAGTGCTGTTGGTTTGGTTGACAGGAAATTTGGTCGATATCTGTTTAATTGACCATTTAGTCAATTATACAGATAGTTGACAGGTGTGCAAGATCGACAATCCCCAGTTAGGGGAATATTCACGTTCCCAGTGACTGTGCAGTCTCCAAGTTAGTATATATAATTAGCAGGGGGTATAGGGGGATTATATATATATTTTTGAAGTAATATTTGCTTGCTCCAAGAAGCAACTTTGGCGCATGCGTACTGGGAAGTCAATGTTTCTATTTTATTAGTATATTGGTTCACCTTCAGCATGTCAACATTCATATTAGTCGACCAACTGAAGGTAAATCAGTTCACCTTACATTTCTTAAATGTATTTATCCATTTTCATTTAAATTTGAAACATAACCCCCATGTCAGTAAATACTGGGACTCACTTGAATTGCCATTAAAAAGTTAGCATGAATCCTGCTTAAAAGACTCATATAATCTCACACACCAGCTATGGCCCAATAATTCTATTCTTTCAGTTCTATATTTTAAATGTTTTCTGTAAAAAAAATCCAGAAGAATTAATAGAAGAATTTGTGCTTCTCAAATTGCTTTTAAAAATATGTCAGTTGTTTTTCCTTAATAAATTATTAAATAACAAAAAAGAATTTATGCTATAAACAATATGTTTGCCAGAGGGAGTGTTTCTATTATTAGGGCTTTTTTGTAGTACATAAAACATAGGGATACCATTATTTAATACCATAGCTTGCTCCTAAGGAAAAAAAAATGTACTCCTTCTTTTGACTTGCTATTATATTTGTAAAAAAAGTTCCTTTGAAGGTTCTTGCAGCCGAAGCACTGGAAGGTTTTATTAAAAAAAGTTGCTCCAAACCATTTTGTTGTGTTATTTATAATTTTGTTTTTTTTTTTTTTTGCTATTATATTTGTGTTGGAATATACTTGAAAGGTTGCAAAAGAGTGCTCAATATTTATAAGGAACCTGTAAAATTTTGAGAATGTGTCTGCATACTACTACCAATTTATAACAATCAAATTATTTCCTCTGTCAGACTTTTTGTAACAATGTCACTCTTAGATAAATCTTTTAAAACCTTCCTTTTTTTTGGTGTCAAACTGCAGCTTACCATCTTGATCTTTCTAAAAGACTTTTCAATTTTTCATACAATGGCATTTTACAAAGCCTATTTCTCTGGTGGCATAAAGTTGTTTTCAGTCTACCACTTTATCAGACAAATTAATTGCATTAATATGAAATTCAATAAGAAAAATATCAGTATCTGTTTTCAAAATATTGAAATCTAAAGCATTTTCTATAAGTTGCAATTTATTAGATGTTACATTTTCATTCCCAGGCAGCAATGTCTTAGTAAAAAATGTATGCAAGTGGTAACTGAAAGGGGTTGTGTGTTTATGAGGTAACAAGGGACAGTTAGATTCCAGTACTTTATTATTTATTAAATGCCTCAGAATATATACTATTTAACCAAACCCATATGTGTGTGTGTGTGTGTGTGTGTGTGTGTGTGTGTGTGTGTGTGTGTGTGTGTGTGTGTGTGTGTGTGCGTGTGTGTATGTTTGTAAGAGCGTGTCAATCCTGTAACATTTCCTACTACAGCTGTGGTTCATACTTCATAATGTTTTGTTAGATTTTAATATCTGATTTATTATAGAAGTTGTGATGATGTGAGGTATTGCCAGCTATCCTAGGAGAAGTAGGCCAGTGGATGTGTAACATATGCCATCTTAGCTAGTTGGAATTTTGTAAAGAACTATATGTCATTTGTATATCAAACTGAATTGTACAGATGCTTATGTTGAAAAATGTTTTTGTAAAGCTGCTTGTGTTAAAAATGCACCAACAGTGGATCCTGACTGTATCTGTATTGTAACTGATTAAATGTATATTGTTTTAACAGAGGATACTGGGAGAGAAGAGGTTAATCTCAGTCCAGCTAACTGTAAAAAACAGTAAGAAATTGAATTACTTAATTTAGGCCATAAAGATTGTATCTTACAGTTCTAATCACAGCCAGAGGCTAAACGTCTGTGCCAAAGAATGGTTTATTAGGTCCTGTAGGAAGAGTAGAAGTGTTTTATGGTTTTATAGCTTCCAGATGCTATAACACATCTCAACAAAGCTCTCTCTGTTTGTATGATAACACACATGTGCAAAATTCTGATTCAATTGCTAGCAATGTGGGGTACCATGGGAACCAGAAGTCAGATGATCAGATGCATATGATGTCATTCTGTAATCTAGGACAAAAATGATGTTTTAATGCTAGATACTGATTAGCCCATCAATGGCAACCCCCTAAACACACAACCAGTGGTGAGAGACCTGGGTACTCAGGTTGATAACAATCTCACATTCAACCATCATCTAGCAGCAGTGGTCAGAAAAGCCTTTTACTTGGTTCATCTCCTAAGTAAAGGGATTGCATCCAGAAAAAGAAGGTTATCACCTCTCTATACTCCTCCCTCATTAGAGTATAACACCCCATTTGGAATGCACCTCTCCAAACATCTGCACCAACTGGAAAGGCCACAGAAATACCTCACAAAGACAATCCATGGGCTCCAACATCTGTCCTATGTGGAAAGGCTCGATTCACTATCACTCTACTCTGTATCATACAGATTGCTCAGAGGTGATCTGTGTTTTGCCTACAAGGCAATCTCGGGCCTTGCCCTACTAGAGATGTTCCATATCCATAAGTCTAACTCCTCATGCATTACCTGCTCAAAAGGCCTAAATCTCATATGCAACATCAACAAAACCTGCTGGAGAGACAGGTTTGTCTCTGAGAGGCTGCCCTGTCTTTGGAATAGACTTCTCATGCATATCAAACAGAGTACCTTACTGACCCTCTTCAAGCACAACCTTAATGAGAGGATGGGAAACCACAAATGTGTACCAGGGGCTCCACATGTGTCCCTCATTGACAAGGGTGACAGGTGCTGACTGAGGTTTCTTTTTGGGGATAAACTCTTGGCTAGGCTTGTAAGGGCCCTAGGGCCATTAGCCAAGTAACCTCCTATGATCCTATGATCCTATGAGACTGAAGTCTTAGGGCAGTCTGTTCTTGAAACCTGACATACAAGGACCCCTCACCTACCTCATCTTGCCTTTCTCTAGTAAGTGACCAGGGAATAGTAATTCATTAGATCAGTCCAGGAAAATATACTAAGATTGGTTAAGTACTGTTTTTCAGTATCTGTGTG
This sequence comes from Protopterus annectens, assembly GCF_019279795.1. Taxonomy (NCBI): domain Eukaryota; kingdom Metazoa; phylum Chordata; order Ceratodontiformes; family Protopteridae; genus Protopterus; species Protopterus annectens. The sequence goes on from NC_056745.1 coordinate 803,580,710, forward strand.
AATCTATTCATCAATGTTATTTCAATATTTCCTGTGATTGAAACTCTGGTGTTTATTGTATATAGATATTTAGTATCTTCAAGTTAATTTATTATTTTTTAATAAATATGTTTAAAATTTTCATTGTGGGTGGTCCTTTAGAGAATATTTTAAACTTTGAGAGTACTTATATCTATTTGGTGACTCTGTGGCCACTCCTGAAAGCCTTACTGCATTGATCAAGCACCATCATTTATAGGTTCATAGGTTCATAGGTTGGTACTAGGCTATTGGCCCTAGGGCCAATACAAGCCTAGCCATAACAATTCCCTGGATATTTCTTCCCACAATATTTACTTCCCTGGGCCCCTGTCTAGCAGGGCAACTTACATGATCCCCGGGGTGAATTTCTTATCTCCCATCCAATCATCAAGGTTCCTTTTGAAGATGGCCAAGGGGGCACTCTGCTTGACATGTATGGGCAGTCTATTCCGGAGTATGAGGAGTCTCTGGGTCAGGAACCTATCCCTCCAGCATGTTTTGTGCATTGTGATGAGAAGGTTTAGATCCCTGGAGCGTGTGGCTCTGAGGGATTGGGATTTCTTTACGTGGAGCACGTCCAACAGCTCAGGGTTTGACATGGCCTTGTATGTTAAGCAGAGATCACCTCTGAGTAGACGATATGCCACAGAGTATAGCTGGAGTTTTTTTTAGATGGTCAGCATGTGGCATCTGCTTTAGGCCTGTGATTCTTTTAGTGAGGTATTTCTGCAGCCTTTCCAGCTGTTGCAGATGTCTTATGAGGTACATACCAAATGGGGCGTTATACTCTATAATGGGTCTAATGAGGGATGAATACAGTGGGACAATGACCTCCTTTTTTTCTGGATGAAAAGCCCTTAGTGATGAGGTGTGTCCAATATTAATATTATTTCACTCAGTATAATTGGATACCCTTGTAAGAGCCATAGAGTAGCTGGCTTTCGAGTGTCTGGTGGCAGTGTAACTACCTTATATTCTGGGGATAAGGGGCCATACTAGTCAATCTGTGCCAGCCTTTCCCAGATGTGTGTGTGTGTATGTGTGTGTGTGTGTGTGTGTGTGTGTGTGTGTGTGTGTGTGTGTGTGTGTGTGTGTGTGTGTGTGTGTGTGTGTGTGTGTGTGTGTGTGTGTGTGTGTGTGTGTGTGTGTGTGTGTGTAAATTAAATCTCCAAGATGGTGTATGTCAGCTGCTTGGAGCGGGGACACAAAGCACTTGTTTCACAGAGAGAGGTGGAGGACTTGGCCTGGACACTCGGCTGAGGACTCAATTCTATAGCTGTGCCAGTGGGGACCTGGTGGGAGACAGAAAGAGAAACCCAGACCCTGGATTGAGCGTGTACCCTCTGTGCTCTTAAGGGAAATTGTGCTTGATGCAGAGAGCTGCATATGTAAATACTGTGTCTCCATCTTTGTACCAAGTGAACGTCCCTCTCCAGCATCAGTGGTGAGGATTCAGACTCTTTCATTACTCCCCTAAAGAGGGGACATCACATATTGGTGAGCAGTAGTGTGGATATTAATTGAACTTCTGTAGCCTGTAGGCAGTTATCACTGAAGGTTTGTATTCTCAGCAGCCCCAGGGTAAAATTCAGAGCTTCATTATCACAACAGTTTTATTTATTTTTGTTGTTAGTTTAGTTTAGTCAGGGAAAGCAGGCAAAGATGTCATCAGAGGATTATAGCAAGTGGGCAAAGAACCAGTTGGTCAAGGTATGCAAAGTCAAAGACTGGTGCATGCCAACCTGACTAAAGAGGAAATAATTGCAGCTGTAGCTCAGGCCAGCAACCAGGATGATAACCAGACTGGTGATGAGAATTTGCAGCCCTCAGAAAAAGGACAGTTCACCTTTTCCTCAGAGGACTTAAAAATCTGTCTGGAGTTAAAGAGACTTAAACTAGATGCCAAACATTTGGAATTAGAATCAGCAGAGACTGCAGTGTTTGGAGGCTGAAGAAAAGGAGAAACAGATGCAATTAGAATCAGTAGACAGACCATGGCATTTGGAGGCCAAAGAGAGTGATAAAAATTATCAACATGAGAGGGAGATGCTGACTCTTCACCGGGGTCATGGAGGTAATGGAGAAAGGAATAACTGTATCCCATAACCAATAAAAGTCAGTAAACCTCATTCACAGTTGGTAGAGGGTGATGATTTTGATAGTTTTATTCATATATTTGAAAGAGTATGTAAACATTATAATGTTGACCAATGGCTCTGGGTATGGTTCCTGACCCCCCCTTATTCCATGATAAGTGCTGTAACTGGTGTTTCTAAATTGCCTGATATTGATTGTTTAAACTATGATGGAGTAAAGCAATGTTTACCTGAATGCTGTAAGTTAACATTTGAAGCTTACAGAAAAAATGTTTCTTGAGCATAGAAGCAAGGCAAATGAAAGTGTATGTGATTATATTGCTGAGTTAAGCACTTATTTTCATAGGTGGGTGGGTGGATGTCAGGTCACCACTTTTGAAGGGCTGGTAGATCTTTAGGCAAGGGAACAAGCATTTAGCACTTTGCCTGAGAACATGAGAATCTTGTTGGCAGACTGTGAGTGTAACTCTGCAGATGATCTGGGGAAGGAAGGTGATCTCTACTTAGCAACCAGGGCATCACTGCACAGGAAGGGAATACCTAGTGCTGCTCATGGATATAAGGCAACCCATGGTGGGCAGCCTAACCATCCCAACAGAGTCCACCAGTAACTGGGGAACCCACTAGTTCAGGTACATGGCCATGATCACGGGTTAAGTGTTTTTAATGTAACAAGTGGGGCCACGTATCATATAGATGTCCATGGAAGCAAGTTGGGGAAAAAAAGGTGGGAGAGCCAGCAAGTGTTAATAACAGTATACCAGTGGTAAGTTGTCTGTAGATAACAGGGATACCAAATTATCACCAGAGTTTATATCTGATCTTAGTGGATGTAAAACAGGCCACCACTAAGAGAGAGACACAGCCTCTGACATAACCATTGTGAAGCCTGCAGTGGTTAAACAGGAGCAGTACTTGCTTGGGCAGTCCACTCCAGTCAGAGCTTTAGGAGGGATCCCATTCCAAATGTCTTTGGCCAGGGTTCACCTTGACTGGGAGGGTGGAAAAGGAAGCAAGCAAGTAGGTGTCTTTGAGGATATCCCTGCAGATATCTTCATAAGAAATGATGTTGATAATGCAGTACCTTGTGTGCATGTGGTTACATGCAGTCAGGCTTGGAGACAGGCATGTGGGTCTGCTAGCCTGGGGGAGACCCAGAGAGACCACACACCTGAAGCCAGGGCTGGCGAGATGGCTATTTCAGGGAGGAAGCTACCCTGTAGCAGTGAGTCTGAAGGCGAGCCACAGCTGCTGGTAGGTACTGATGTTCCCTTGGACAGACTGACTGCAAGGGCAGAGGTAAGTGGTACTACCCAGGCTGACAGGAAGGCAGCACTGTCAGAGGATACCAGACTTTCTGTGGAAGGGGAGCTGGGAAGAGTTACAAAGATAGAGTTGAGACAGGCTCAGTTCTTAGACCTACACTAAGAGCTAGGTAGGAACCTGGTCCTCAAGGAAAAGGGGAGTCTGTATTACTGGAACAAAGGGTTACTGTATAGAGAGTGGTCCCCTGAGGGAGAGCTAGAGGGTGAGGTAATACAGCAGCTGGCAGTGCCCACAGCCTACCATCTGGCACTTCTAGCCATAGCCCATGACATTCATTTTGCAGGTCATATGGGCATAAAGAGTACCAAGAGACATATTATGCAGACCTGTTACTGGCCTGGGATTGCAAGGGAAGCAACAGAGTACTGCAGGATGGATGAGCAGTGCCAAAAAGTAAGCAAGGCAGGAGACAAGATCAAGGCTCCTTTGATGCCTTTGCCTGTGATTGAGGAGTCATATCAGAGGGTAGGTATGGATATTGTGGGGCCTCTCAGTACCCCAGGTTTCTCAGGGAAGAAGTATATCCTGGCTGTAGTAAATTATGCTACTAGATACCCTGAGGCAGTGGCTCTGTCCTCCATTGAGGCAGAGAAGGTGGCAAATACTTTGTTAGAGATGCTCATGAGGGTAGGCTTCCTGAGAGAAATACTGACAGATTGAGGTGAGAATTTCATGTATGACCTGATGGCTTGTGTGTGGGAGCATTGTGGGGTGAAGCACCTAAAGGCCACCTCCTACCATCCCCAGCCTAATGGTCTTGAGAGGTTATGCTCTATACTAAAGACCACACTATGGGCATTTGCAGACCAGTTTAAGAGAGAGTGGAACAAATATTTGCCCCATCTGCTGTTTGCATACAGAGAGGTAATCCAGGAATCCACAGTTTTTCACCCTTTGAGTTGCTGTATGGGCATAGGGTAAGGAGACCTTTAGATTTGATTTGTGATGAGTGGGAGGGTGTGTGTGAATCCCACAAGGAGTTTGTTGTGGCACATGTCCTAAATCTCAGGACAAGGCTTAGGGGGTGCATGGGCTTGGCCCAGGAGAACCTGGCAGGAGCCCATCAGCAGAAAAGGTCTGGTATGACAGGAATTCTCAAGCCCAATAGTATGCTGTAGGACAGCAGGTTATGGTTCTCATTCCTGTCAGACATAATAAGCTGCAGGCAGCTTGGGAGGGACCATTCAAAGTGGTATGTAAGGTCAGTGATGTTAACTACATGGTAGAACTACTAGGAAAGAGGCAGGGGCACAAATTGTACCATGTTAACATGATGAAACCTTACCATGACAGGGAGGCCCTTGTGTTAAATATTTGCAGTAGAAGGCAGGAGGAGTCTGAAGGGATCTAGCCAGCAAGAAAAATGCCAAGCCTAGGGTTGCAAGCATAAACAGTTGCCCTATGCAGCACGATTGAAAAAGCTAAGACTGTTCTCTGTTGCATATCGCTTTCTCAGAGGCGATCTCTGTCTAATGTACAGAGCCATGTCCAACCCAGATTTGTTGAACATGCTCCATCTTAGCAAAACCAAATCTACTCGAGCTATATGCTCTAGGGATATAAACCTCAACACAACAATGGATAGAACATGCTGGAGGGATAGATTCCCTTCACAGAGACTTCCCTTACTATGGAACAGGGTCCCGATCTACATAAGACAGAGCCCCTCACTATCACTCTTCAAGAGGAACCTGGATGAGTGGATGGGTAACAGAAAGTTCAAACCAGGGATCACACCAACAGCACTACTAGATAGGGGCCAAGGGTACTAGCTGCTAGTACAAGGGTCTAGGGAACTACTAAAGGGGCAGTGAATACCGCACAACGTGACTGGGCTAATATATGCCTTCGGGCAGATAGCCCAGCACCAACCTATGAACCTGTATAACATGACAGTGCAGCACTGTAGTGGAGTCAGCAATGCCAGTGCAGTGGGGTTCTCAAGACAGCATATGGGTTAATGTATTCCCAGACAGGTTCATTCTTTGAAGCAATGTTTCTCCAGGGTCACTTGAGAAACTAGCTTGACTCTTCAAAGGGGGGAGAGGTGTGACAATGTGAGGTATTGCCAGCTATGCCAGGAGAAGTAGGGCAGTGGATGTGTAACATATGCCAACATAGCTAGCTGCAATTGTATAAAGAAGTATATATCATTTGTATATTAAACTGATTTGTACAGAAGCTTGTGTTGAAAAAAATGTATTTGTAAAGCTGCTTGTATTAAAAATGCACCAACAGTGGGTCCTGACTGTACTGTAACTGGTTAAATGCATACGTTTTAACACAGGATACTGGGAAAGAAGAAGTTAATCTCAGTCCAGCTAATGGTTCAGTTTCTAGCAATGGGGGTAGCATGGGAACCAGATGTCAGATGACCAGATGTATGTGATATAATTTTATAATCTAGGACAATAGGACAAAAATGATGTTTTAATACCAGATGAGACTGAAGTCTCAGGGCAGTCTGTTCTAGGAACCTGACATAGAAGGACCCCTCACCTATTTCATCTTGCCTTGCTCTAGTAAGTGACCAGGGAATAGTAATTCTTTAGATCAGTCAGGAAAATATAGTGAGATTATTCAAGTGCTGTTTTTCTGTATCTGTGTGAATCTGTGTTATTTTAATATTTCCTGTGACTGACACTCTGGTATTTATTGTAAATAGATATTTAGTATTTTCATGTCTTTTATTATTTAATATTAAATATATTTAAACTTTTCATTCTGTCTAGTGCTTTAGAGAATATGTTAAACTTTGAGAGTACTTATATCTATTTGGTGACCCAGTCACCACTCCTGAAAGCCTTATTGCATTGGTCCAACACTATAATTTGTATTAATATAAATTTCACTCAGTATAATTGGGTACCCTTGTAAGAGCCTTAGAGTAGTTACCTTTGGCATGACTGGTGGCAGTGTAACTACCTTATAATCTGGGCAGAAGGGGGCATAGCTAGTAAATCTGTGCCAGCCTTTACCAGGTGTGTGTATGTGTGGGCAAATCAAATCTCCAAGAGTGCATGTGCCAGCTGCTTGTAGTAGGGAATGAAGCACTGGTTTCACAAAGAGAGTGTTGGAGGACTTGGTTTGGACACTTGTCTGAGGACTCAACTCTATAGCTGTATCATTGGGTGTCTTACAGGGAACCTAGAGGGAGACAGAGAGAGGAAACTGGAACGCGGACTGAGTGTGTTCCCGTTGTGCTCTTAAGGGAAATTGTGCTTGATGCAGACAGCTGCATCTGGAAATAGTGTGTGTGTCCATTTTTGTACCAAGTGAATGTCCCTTTCCAGTGTCTCTGGTAAGGATTCAGGCTCCTTGATTACTGGCCCAGAGAGAGACATCACAAAAGTATTTAATTACACCATAAAATAACTTATTTTTTGGACTTTTTCACTGGAAATTATGCAGCAATAAGTAACATATGGCCAGAAATAAACTGGAACAGTGGCCTTAATGATTAAAATAAATTTGCTCAAGGTGCTGCCTGTGTCTTCTCCTGTATTATCTTCCTAACAGAAAATATACTACATCACAATAATACCTCAAGTATTATAAAGAAAAATGAAATCAGAAGCAGGCCCAAAATAGGTGGATAGATAACTTTTATTACATCTCAGTTTAGTTCTTTTGTCTACACAGACTAGTTAGGCTTCTTCAGAACTAAGAGTTGTAATAAAAAACAAAATTAATATATTAAGTAGTATAGTCACATACTAAACTGATGAATCACATTTAGTAAGTAAGTAGCACAAATACCATTGAGTGCAATCCATCAGTGCAAATTTTCAACATCTGCCATGCATTCAGGCCCATCACACTGGATGAGGGCACTAAAGTAGGCAGTGTCTCTATATTAATAACACAAAATTTCACATCCAGACTTGTTAGACAGGATAACAACCTAGAGCTCCTCCATGTCCAACTTAACGATTAACAAAATACCATAACACATCATATCTAACTTTAAGATCTCCCTCTTTGTCCACCTTGGCCCATGCTTTCTATCTGACTAGTATGGAGTCCTAGTGCAGTCAGCTAAATACCATTCTTCTAGGGGACTTTGACTACAACTGCATCAATTAGAAAATGTATACATCCCTTAACATGTAAGCCCACAGATTTCTGGACTGCATAAATACAAACTTGCTGGACAATTAAGTCCACACCCCCAACTAGGGGCAACAAAATCCTGGACTTGATTCTCACTAACATGGGGCAGCTCTTTTCCTACCATTTGTAATTTCCTCCCTAGTTAAATCAGACCATAAATCAGTCACATTCACCGTAAGATTGAAGCCAGAAGCATCCTCCAATAATGTGGTATTCAGACATGCTAAAGCTAATCTACTAAAACTAGATGCTAATCTGGTAAATTTTAACATCCCCTTCCATCTTGAAGACCACTCTACATATGTGACAACCTTTACCACCAAATTCTATATATGTATAAATAGCCGCAAAACTGCATCTGTTCCTCTCCAAATAAAATACAATGAGGAATTTAAAAACATACCCCTATGGTGAAACACAAATATAAACAAGCTCTATAATAATAGAAAATGGCTCATTGCAGGTAAAAAACATAATAAACGTAACTCTTTAGTTAACAAAAACACTCTGGCTTAACTTAACAAAGAACTCCAGTCTCTAATCAAATCAACCAAAGCTGGATATGAGGTAAAAATAGCCACCCAGGCTAAACCACAAAGCCTCATTTAACTATGTTAAAAACCTCAGAAATAATGTGCAGCACTGTGCAGAGCTATTAGTAAATGATATCACATATTCAGACCCAGAGGACATAGCCAATCTACTAATAGATACATCTAGTTCTAATTTCACTCTATTCCCAGATGACATACCAGTATCCATAGTCCCCCCCCCCCAAAGCTCCCAAGAGCAAGTGCTCAAAGCATTGTCCAAGGCCAAGATCACTACTTTTATGGAACTGGATAACATACCAGGATGCCTACTGGCCAGCCTGAAACAAGACCTGTCAAACCCCCTCCAGAGGCTATTCAATATAATCCTCCAAACAGACAATATGCTGGATGAACGGAGGACAGCAACAGTTATCCTCCTGCACAAAGGTGGAGCATCAACAGCCTTAGATAATCACAGGCCATTAATTCTTACCAGTCTCATCTGTAATGGTATGGAAAGGATCCTTATGGTATTAATAAATAAAAAAATAGGCAACCTACAGAGCCTTGACCCTAGCCAGTTTGGTTTTGTCAAGGGCAGATCCTACCCACCTAACATGGTTCACTTGTTTGAGAAGGTTTCTGAAACAACAGATGAGGGAAAACTGGTACACACCACATATTTAGCCTTGCAGAGGTGTTCAATACCATCCCACATTCAACATCATAAACTCTAAAGAAGACACCCAGATCCTCCAAGAGGGTATTTCCCAAACAAATATCTGTTGTCACAACCACAACCTAAAATAAAATTCCAAAACATGTATAATAAGCATTATAAAAAATGTATAATATTTTCCTTTGGTATCACATGCAAGTATCACATTCACAACATACAACTGAAAATTGATCCAGTAGTTAGGGATCAAGGAACTATTGTAAACAATGAACTGTTCTTCAATCACCATGTATTCACTATTGCAAGAGAGTCCTTCTTCACTGTGTAGCTTATTAGTAAGACTATGGTGTCCAGGTCTAGGGGTGTGAAAATTATACTGTATTCGGCACTTATTAAGCTGGTCATTGAGTACAATGTCCCCTTCAGCATGTACCTGTCCAAATACTTGACACAACTTGGATAACCACAAAAAGTTTCTCACCAAGAAAATCAAGGGGTTAAATCATAAAAGCTACAATGACCATGTCAAAGCCATGCCCGTCTTCTCAGTATTTTAAAGGTTACTGAGAGGTAATCTATGCTTCACTTACAGAGCCTCAAACAAGCCCATCCTTTTAGACCTACTGTTCATTCAGAAGTTCAGTGGCGGCATAAACACCCACTCGAGAGATCTTAATCACATTTGAAATATAAGTAGAACATGTTGGAGGGATAGATAAGTATCACACAGAATAGTACTTCTCTAGAATTTTCTTTTGCTCAAAATAAAGCAAAGTATGTTTCTTACTCTATTCAAGTATAATCTGGATGAATGGGTGAGAAACCTCAAATTTATACCTGGTTCTGCACCTTTGCCTGTTATGGACAAGGGTAACATAAATGTCCAGGGCTCTGGGCTATTCATACTTAAAATACATGTGGTCTAGGGCTAATAATACAAGGATTATAAACTTCTTGGGATTGCACTGCTAAGTATCAAAAAATCCTCATGGATCAATAGTCTAGTAAGTTCCTATGAACCTGTGGCTTATCAGAATGTAATAAAACTACAGACATGTACAATTGTGGATTAAATCAACAGCAACATTTTAGAAACAGTGTGATACTGTATTAGCTCTAAATCGAGTAGTAACCTCTACAACAGTATCTGAAAGTGAAGCAGAGATTTACATTGCTGCATGCTGAAACTGTGACAGCTTCTATGCAGGCAAAAGTAAAAGGAAGCTGTCATAAATGATATAACTATGCAGTGATGTAGTCAATTTTGTAGTAATTATTCATTGAATTCAGTTGGTCATTTAAGTACCTTATGGTCATAGCAAGAGGTTCTCTGGTTCGATTCTCAGCTGGGGTGCCTTCTGTGCGGAGTCTGCATGTCCTCCCTGTGGTCACATGGGTTTCCTCCGGGTGCTCCGGTTTCCTCCCACATCCCAAAGACATGCTGTAGGTGGAATGGACACTCTAAATTGGCCCTAGGTGTGAGTGTGTGCATGTGTGTGCCTTCTGTGGAAGGTTGGGCGCCGGGCTGGCAACTCAACACTGTAAAACTCCACTGCCAATCATGAGCGGACAGGTGATTCGCAGTGGTGACCCCTAACCGGGAAAAGCTGAAAGAAGAAGAAGAAGATGGTCATAGCAATTAATATAGTAATTTGGCTATTTTCTTTAGTCTGGCTATTGGTACAGAACTTTAAAAAAATGTTTCTCCTCCTCCTCAAATAATGTACCATCCAGCAACAATACAGACACCCACTCACTATCCAAAATATTTATCACTTTGCCAGTATAAATGCCTCCCCAAGTCTCCTTTGAACATAATCCATAGCTAATAAGACTAACAAGGTCAAAAAAGGAAATAAAATTGTGCACATTTACAACAAACACTCCCAGAAGGTTTTTGATTCTACTTCTGATCATTTCTATGTTACAAAAGTACATTCAGTAAATCTGACATAATAAAGACCTACAATTTAATGCAAAGCTAGGAAGATTGACAGCTCCCATAAAACTGTTTATTAAAAATGATTTAACCAATGCAATTAAGTTTAACATTGACAAGGATGAGTCTGATTCTCTGAAGGCTATTACACTGCAAGTATAATACAACATAGGCAGGCTTCTGATGGCTATTTTAAATGCTAATTACCTGGAGTTAATGAACGCAGAACGAGGGTAAAATTTTTTGCAAGTAAAATTTATAGCCAAAAATATTAAGAAAAAACAGGAAATCAAAACAATTTTTTCTGACAAACAAGTTTTAGATATCTGAAGGGAAGAAAAAGAACAGACAGCAATGGTTGCATGCTCAGAAAGTATATGCAGCACAAATGCCAAGAAAACAAGCACAGTATATTTATACATGAGCACATATTCTCATCCAGGTGATAAGTACTCAGTTTCTTCTAACACAGCCTTCTTAATCCACCCATGTTAGACTATGTTGTAGACTACAGAACAGTTAGTTACAAGACCTATAACTGTACTATACATGAGTATTCATATGTGCATACTGTAATGTGTGCACAGTCATGTCTTTGTCCTTATATATGAATACATTATATATATATATATATATATATATATATATATATATATATATATATATGCACTTAAAAATATCTAAACACCCAAATGTCACTGTCAACAAAAAAAAATGGAAACAAAAAAGTCGACAGTGAACTGCATGCTCTGAGACATAACCTCAGAGCATGCAACTAGACAACTATGTAATGTTTTTTACACAGACAACCCCCACACCACCTGATAATTATATATTCTAACATAGACATTGCATAGTATCAGGGAAAAGGCATATTTCTCAAACTTTTTAATGTAGCAATGTCGCACAAATGCCAGTCAGCTGTTTTGTTGACCAAACCGTGTTGACAAAACAACTGTCAGTTTATATATATATATATATATATATATATATATATATATATATATATATATATATAAATGAGTGTACTGCCTTTGGTCTAAATGATGTTAGCGCAACATCTGTTCAGCTGACTGCATTTGGACAACTAAAGAGATGGTCAACAGTTGTGTGAGACTGCACAGTTCTCAGGGTTGGGGAAAATACTCTTTCCCCCAGATTGTGCGATCTTGGAGTTAGTGTATATATATTTATATATATATAATTAGATGGGAAACATGAAAAGCAATGTTTTTTGTTGATTGTGTTATTTTGAATGTCTCATGCACTGAAGTTGTTTCTCAGAGCATGCATTGTGGCATGTCATTGTTGACATTGTCGATGTTTTGCAGTATCCAAAAAAACAAAGAGCTAACACCAACATCAGACAGTGAAAGATTTAATGTCAGCAAAGCTTTCAGGTATCAAGTACCCTTCCTCAGTGCTTAATGAACTCCACCATAAAACATACTACTTATATACATACATCATGTTTTGCCGTGGACATTTGGAAGATTGACTTATGGGTGTCTCAATGTGACTGAGTATGCATATATATATATATATATATATATATATATATATATATATATATATATATATATATATATACAGAGAGAGAGAGAGAGAGCAAGAGAGATTCACTTTAGAAGATTGAAAGCCCATAACATTGAAATTCAAAACATTCATAACACTGAGACCAAAATCTTGAAAAATCTTGAAAATTCAAAACACTGAAAACTCAAAACATTGAATCCCATAACACTGAAAAAACATAGGAAAGCAACATGTACTATATTCCAGCACAACTACATACAGAAACAAATAAAAACAAACCATATTATTCTTCTTCAAATATAAGCAGTGGGAAAGCCCCCCCCCCTCCGAGTTCACACCGCCCTACACTAAGATGTGTTATGTTGTAGTATAGCAAGTAAGAAGGAACATGACTGAGGTCACCTATGAAACCCCGGTAAGTATCGGAGTGATATATAGTAATGTGTAATGTTTCAACATTCAAGTAGTGTTTCTAAGAGAAGGTTTAGGATAGTTTCTTACAATTTAAACAGGCAGTCATGAAGCACATAATGGTATGTTTGCTGTTTTGTTCTGTGTAGTGCAGTCTCGGAGTTGATATATTTAAGTAGCAGGGGGTGTGGGGGAGTTTGCCCCCCTGCTTATAGTTAGAGAAGTGTAATATGGTTTGTTTTTAAGGAAAAAAACACAAGTGCCAAAGTATCCAGAGTCTAAAAACAAAAAAGTCCAAATAATAGATCAACCAAGACAAACAGACTCAAAGACGGCCAGGTTCTCCAAGGAAAAAACAATTTATTCAGGAATGCATAAGCGCTTTCACAGACTGAGCTGCTTCATCAGATGCTAACACTTAAGCTAAAACACTCCCATTTAAATATATACTGACTACCTAATAGGTGGTCATGTGACTGTATTCCTTAAGTAACTTTTAAAAAAGACATACAAACTAAAATATCTAGGCATAAACTTGCACGCACATATATCAAAGATATATAAAAAACACATATAAAAGTGTACAAAGTCATACAGACATAAAACATTTTCAAATAAATAGAATGAAAATAAGTATGAAAAAAAAAACTATATATATATATATATATATATATATATATATATATACGCAGAAATCATGAAAAAACATAAAAACATATAAGCATGTAACCTAAACACTATCTCTGAATAAGAGGCCTAGATTTCAACCTGGGTCTGAGTGGAACAAAATCATTGAGGCCAAGACCATGGTCTCCCCTTAGCTTTATTATCCACTTAGACTCAAGCTGTTCAGTAGTATTTCTAATATCACCACCTCTTATAGTCTCATGCAGATTGCCTATAACCATGAATTTAAATCTGTGCTCTGCACTTGTAGCCAAAACATGTTTTGCTAGAGCATTGGCCTTATTGCCTTTATTAACATAATGTGCTCTCTAATCCTTTCTCTAAATGTTTTGCCACATAAAATTTGGAACATTGGGTACAATAAGCTAAATAAACAACATGTTCAGTACTATAGGTGGCAAATACATCAAACTGGTGCACTCTATTCTGATCTGGATGTTCAAATCAAGATGTTCTATCAATCTATTGGCAAACTGAACATTTGCCACATGGTATGGTGGCTTTAAGTTTATACTCTTTTTTGTGTGTGGGATAACAAAGTGTTCTTCTCAAAGACTTCATGTTCTTAAACAAAAATGTGGGTGTAGGATCTAGTAATTCCCTGATGTCCTTATCTGTAATTAGTATATTCCAGTAATTTCTTATGATATTCATATAAGTGGAAACATTACTGGAAAAATATAACGGCACCTTTAACTTATTTCCGCTTGGTGGAACATGATTTGGAGTATTCTGTGCCATTCTCTTAGAAAAATAAGGCTTAGCCCTGCTATTCCTTAAGGATTTAACTTCCTCAATGTTATAACAAATATCACTTTCAGCATAACCTCTCTATTCTAACGGCTGTTTCATGGTGGTAACCTGATCAAAAATATCTCTGTCCCGAACATTTAATCTGGATGCACTATACAGTTGTTTTTTAACCACATTATTAAAAATATGGGATGGATGCATACTATCCCTTGAGAGCAAGTGATTAACATAACAAGGTTTTCTGTACAATCTAGTAAATACTGTACCATTTTCATCTACTTCAACCATGTATACCCTTAGAAGAAGCAGTGGTAGTAAAGTGTAAGTAAGTTGTGGTGCCATTAACATATTTCACAAAATCATAAAGCTGATCCATTGTTCCAACCCATAAGAAAAACAAATCACCTACAAATCATCTGTAGAATGATATAAACTGAACAAAAGGACCATCCAGTATATATTCCTGTTCCCACATTGTCATCACAGCATTGGCGTAGCTATTGGCACACAAAGTGCCCATAGCTACGTGATTACACTGTCAGTAGATGGAATCACCAAATACAAAGATATTATTCTCCAATACACTTTTTAAAAGGGTACACATAACAGTGATCTTGTCATACTCCATCTCAGAATGGTGAGTGATGCAGGGTCTATCTAAGATCCATAAGAATGCAATACAACCTCCATTACGTCCTATAGTGGCAGGATGTAATTGGCTCACAGAACCATTATCTATTTATTTAGAACAATATATTACACCTATTTTGAATAAAAACATGTTTATTCTAAAGGATACTGAACATTTTTAGGTGACTTATTTATTTTCCTAGAGCAGAACAATCAGTTTGACAATAATCTTATTTTGGTTACGATGGATGTTACATCATTATTCACCATAATAACAGTTTTTACATAAGTATTCTGAGTCTCACTTTGTGAAAGCATTTATGAATTCTTGAATAAACTGGTTTTACTTTGGAGAACCTGGCCATCTTTGAGTCCGTTTGTCTTGATGGTTTGTTTTTTATTTGTTTCTGTGTATAGTTGTGCTGGCATATATTAAATGTTTGTTTCCTATGTATTTTCAGTGTTATGGGATTCAATGTTTTGAATTTTGAGTGTTTTGAATTTTCAAGATTTTGGTCTCAATGTTTTGAATTTCAATGTTATGGGCTTTCAATCTTCTAAAGTGAAGCTATATATATATATATATATTATATATATATATATATATATATATATATATACACATATATATTATATATATATACATATATATATATATATTTATATATATATAATATATATATATATTACATATATATATATATATATATATATATATATATATATATATATATATATATATATATACACACACACACACACACACACACACACACACACACACACACACACACACACACACACACACTCTCTCTCCCATGCAAATAAAATGTGTTACTCTGCAGTTACTACACTTGGCCCTCTTTGCCAGTACACTGATTAAAAAAAATTACAATATTTTTTATTCCCTTCAACCACATTCAAAGACTGAAACATATAAAGTAAGGATTATTAAAGTTTATCTCCCTCTCTTTCTTCTCTGTCTCTAAAGTTATCACTTCTCTGCACTTCATTTTCACTTTGATTGTATTATTTCCTTGTGGTGTTTATTGCATCATCTGCTACCTCACAGGGTTACTCAAAAGGTAAGTGAGGGGATAGGGCATGCTAAACAGCTGATTGCTTTCAGATTCTGATAGGATTGTTTACAGAACTCATGGAAATGCTGCTAAGTCTTCAAGCAAGGCATGTCATCACTCAGAAAAGATCACTTTAAGTCTTGACTTCTAGATCAGCTGATACATCAGCTTAAAATAGAAATTTAACAAAAGCAAATAATTTGCCAAGCGTTCTACATCAGAACATTTAAAATTATGAAAACAAAACTCTTAAAGATATAGAGCTATATTACTGTGATTAAAGAGAAAGTTTAGAAATTGCCATATTTTTTGTGTAATTAGTCGAGAGTTGTGAATAGCTGATGTGATTATGTGTAAGTCAGTGTAATATGGTTGAATTAACAAATGCAAAGGAAAACAATGAAGTAATTACTATCCTTGTACTAATACTGCATTTTGTATAGTATTATGTGTAGTCACATTATTTCTTTTACAGTAATATCAAGCATGGATGCCGTCCATAAAAGTTTTAGTTATTTAAGAATTCTAGATTACATCAGTGACTTAAAAAGGTAAGTTTAGTCCTGCAGATGACATTTAATATTATAGAAGACCCAAATTATAGTTATATTGTTGAATAAAGTCTAATCTTTTATACGTTGTCATTTTCATGTTCATTTATGCATAATGCTACCTGCCTGCCTTAACTACTTTGACTGCCATATAGCCATTACAGTTTTTGACTATTATATTAAAACACTTCAAGTGCCTATGGATCTAATCTAGTTGTAAGTGAATTACGGTATGAGTGTTATATTACAGTTTACAGTGAAATTCTTTCTTCTTGGAGTTTTAAATGTTTTTGGCTGCAGTAAGTTAGAAAAGATCTCCTTTTCCACTCACTGATTAAAAATAAATACAATGTAGCTAATTAATGGGAGGAGCTGAAAAATAAGATTCCTTATTTAGCTGCAGTCATTGCTGCCTTGGTGGTACAGTGGTAGCGTTGTTGCCTCACTGCAAGAGGTTCTCCTGTTTGATTCTTGGCTGGAGTGCCTTCTGTGTGGAGTCTGCATGTCCTCCCTGTGGTCAAATGGCCTCCGAAAGACATGCGTGAATGGGCGTGCCTTCGCTGAAGGTCGGGCGTCGGGCTGGCAACTCGGCACCATAAAAATCGACTGCCAATCATTAGCGTACCAGAGTTCCGCTGTGGCGACACCTAACCAGGAAAAGCAAAAAGACAAACAACAACATTTAGCTGCAGGCATTTAACTGCATTATTATTTAACTGAACTGATGTATGACTCTTCTGTTATCTGACTGCATTTGATATTTCCTGCCCACCCACAGCATCCCTATTGCACTTTTAAACTTGATGGCTTTTCAACTGCTGTTGTTGTTGTATCTTTTGGCTTTTCCTGGTTAGGGGTCACCACAGTGGAACTCCGGTCTGCTAATGATTGGCAGTAGATTTTTACGTACCGAGTTGCCAGCTCTGACGCACAACCTTCAACGAAGGTATGCCCATTCACGCATGTCTCCACACAGAAGATGCTTTAGCTGAGAATCGAACAGGACAACATCTTACTGTGAGGCGACAATGCTACCGCAGTACCACCACCGCAGTTGATAGCTTTTCAACTGCCCACCCCTATTATAAATTTGACTTTGAACACTCCTCACAGTCTAATCTCATCTGCTCATTCTATTAAGCACTCAGAGATCAGTTGAAAAGGCCCTCCCCATAGATTCCTAAAGATTCAGGTGCATGGTGTACACTGCAACTTTTAGGATGTTAACCCATTTTTCCATCTTAACTTTAAAATCTGCTGCAACATCTGCTCCGAGACAACCACTCATTGGACAGTCCACGTTCCACTTCTCAGCAGTCATCTTGGGATTAGTGCTTCTGTTTTACTTCTAGTGAGAGAAGGAGCACAGGGACATTATTTCCTGGAGACTGTTGATCTCAGGAAGGCCTGATTACAGCTTCATAGGAGCCAACTTGGAATTTGTGGTACTGTTTTGCTTGTAGTGAGAGAAGGAGCAAAGGGCTATTGTTTCCCTGCAGCATGAAGCTGTAGTAAGACCAGCACTAGTTGCAGCCAGGTAGTAGCCAGTCAGGTGAATCTCCACTATTTATCATTCTTGACACATCTAATTATTTCTTTTCAATAAGTACCACTAGATTAGCTACCTTCTACCCTAACTACAGAGTATCTCCCTAAATCCTAAATACTTTTACAAATAAATCTTCAGGGTCTTCTGCAGTAGTTTCCCTCAAGTGTTTGGCAGAGCCCTCTATAGAAGCAGGACCCTTGAATTGACATTTTCCCTTTAAAAGTACCCTTGAAATTTCACAAATGCCTATTTGCACATAGACAAGCTAGTTTGTGCAGTGACGAGCATTGTCCCTAGAATGGGAACCAGATTCTCCTGACTTTAGTCTATATTCTCACAGCAAACATCTAATCAATAAAGAAGGAACTGTTGCCATGGATGTGAACTTTCCCACTATCTTTTTTGCCAGCATGGCAGATCAGGGCATTCTGAGGGTATGTACAAACTGTATCATGTTCACTAACAACCAGCTAATTCACAAACAAACTGATAAGATATGTTAGAGGTGTATTTACACAATGTCACTGAAGGCAAAGCTCTTACATAAAAGCTATCCTAATGTCAATAAGGTTGTTAGGAGTACACACACTCTGTATTCATCACACACACAACATGAACCAGAAACATAAACACATATATGCTGAGGTACTTGAATGTAACCTTCCTAAATCCCATACACCTCCTTGAAGAAGTACACATACCAAATGCCCTCAACAGCCCCAAATGCACTCTTTCAAAACAACATCCATAGCAGCACATACTGTCACATCACATGGAGTCTCTGCTTCTAAGCCCATAAAGCAAGCCACCAAACAACCCAACATTCTGGTCATTCTAAACATACCTCTCAACTGTCCAGATTTTCAAAGAATGTCCAGATTTTTGGCTCTTATAAAATATGTGGTTTTCTGGTAAATCACTGAGGATTAAATTCACTAAATAATGACATACATTTGAATTTCAGACTTCATATAATTCAGAAGATGCATGCTAAATAAATCCTGTTATCCAAGCAACTTTCTAAGTTTATAAGGGCAATATTTAAAATCTGTTCCTATTTTAGAGCCTTGTCCAGCTGTTATTTTAAGCTTTGGTCAGATTTCTTGTAATAAGACAATGGGAAGTGTGATGAAAGGAGGTACTGTCAGCACAGTTAGCTGGAATTTTGTAAATAATTATATGTAATTTGTGAATATCAAACTGATTTATACAAGATGCTTGTTTTACAAATGTATTATCACTGTATGTCATACAAGATGAGGGTGTTACAAATGTATTAAAACAGTATGCCATGTGTATATCAAGCTGATTTATACAGCCATTTGTGTTGAAAAGGTATTTATAAAGTGCTTGTGTTTGAAATGTATCCACAGTGTGCCTACTGGAGAGAATAGAAATGTACATGCGCTATTGTAACTGTTTAAATGTATACGTTTTAATAGAGGAAACTGGAAATCAGAAGGTTAACTTCAGTCCAGCAAACTTTAAAATGTATCAGAAATTAAATTGCTTTATAGGGTAGGCTATAAAGATGCTATCTCACAGGTTTCAGTGCAGCCAGAGACATAAAGTCTGTACTAGGAAGCTTTCTGTATTGTCTTTGGGGTAAACTTATTACTACTCTAGAAGTCTGTAGGTATGCAATTGTTTTATGACTTCTAGCATCTGCCACAGATCTAAGCAAAAGCCCTTGTGTGTGTATTTTTACAGGTAGGTGCTAAGTCCTGCCAGCTTCCAGCAATGGTGATTTGCATGAAAACTAGAAGTCAGATGACCAGAAGTTATGTCATTCTGCAAGCTATCCCAGAGGTAATATTTTAGATATTATTTTGAGAAGTCGCTTAGTGAGACAGAGCATTCTGTATTCTGTCTTGAGCCTGACAGCAAGAAGGACCATTCACCACATCATCTGCCTTGCTCTATTAAGCAAGCAGGAAATAGTGATTCTCTTAGATTCAGTCAGTAATATTGTGAAGCTTGGTTTAGATATTGTTTTTTATTTGTCTGAGCCTGTCCTTCAATATTATTTTAAATATTCCTGTGATTTAAACTCTGATGTCACTGTGAATATATACATAGTATTTTCTTGTTCTTTTATTATTTATTATTAACTATATTTAAACCTTCAATTGTGGCTGATCTTTGCAGATATATTTAAGTTTTGGGAGTACTTGCATATTTATTTTGTGACACTGTGTGGGCCACTCCTAATAGCCTTGCTCTTGGTCAAACTACCATTTGTATGAATATTAATATTACACAATAAAATTGGACACCCATTGTTAAGGACCTTAAAGTAGCTGGCGAGAGGTTCTGGTAGCAGTGATAATCCTGTAGTCTGGGCAGAAGGGGGCATAGCTAGTAAACCTGTGCCAGCCTTTCCCAGGGGTGTGTGTGTGTGTGTGTGTGTGTGTGTGTGTGTGTGTGTGTGTGTGTGTGTGTGCGTGTGTGTGCGTGTGTGTGCGTGTGTGTGTGTGTGTGTGTGTGTGTGTGTGTGTGTGTGTGTGTGTGTGTGTGTGTGTATGTGTGTGTGTGTGTGTGTCGGCTACTTGGGCAGGGACACGAAGCACTGGTTGGACAGAGACAGTTTTGGAGGACTTTGCTCAGAACCCTGGCTAAGGACTCGACTCTATAACTGTGCCGTGGGGAGTCTTATTGGGGATCTGGAGAAAGATTGAGTAAGTAGCCCCAGACTGACTGTGTTCCCCAAGTGCTCTTAAGGGAAATTGTGCTTAATTGTACTTGATGCAGAGAGCTGCATCTGGAGATAATGTGTGTGCACCTGCTGTCCTCCCAGTGACTGTCCCACTGGTGCCAGTGGTGAGGACTGAGGCTCTTTGATTATTGGCCCAGAGGCGGAAGGTCGTCACAGGAAATATGATTGGAAACTGTATTGTGAGACACATTGATGTCCCTCTCACCAGGATGAGTAAGGAGAAAGTCCCAGTTAGTTGCTTATCAGGGTACAGGATCCACAAATTATGCACACACTCAGGTCACTAGACCACAGGTACCAGATGATACAGTCATCATCTATGTGGATCTAAATGACCTGAGACATAGCTCCCTAGACTGTAAGAAGGGAGACATGATGAAGCTCTCAGAATATGTGCCCCATGCTGATATGAGCCAAACATTGAGCAGCACTGTACCTTTTCCAAGCATGATGCCACAATGCAAACAGAATATTACTAACTTTAAACAATTACTGACTTTAAATATTGGCTTAGTGTCCTTCTAATGGGTTGCAATATTTGTCAGCATGAAAATAGATGGTTAACAGACCACACTGCTTCGCCAGGGATCATTTGCACCTCTCCCCTCTAGGCTTTTGAATATTAGCTAAAACATTGCCTTCCTTATAGTGTCTTTTTCTAGGCAAGGCTAAACTGCCAGTCCTTCCAACATGGCAAATCAAAACCAAGAAAATCGAAAAGTGTTACTGCTCAATGCCAGGAGTCTAACCAAAATCTCCACTCCTTATAAGCTATCCTCACCCTAGAGAATGTTTATGGTCTTTGCAGTTACTGAGACATGGCTTAAAACTATGGCGAACATCCCCACAAGGCTATAATGCCTTCCACATATTTAGACCAGCTACTGCACAGGCAGGGACTAAAGGCGGAATTGTCACTATTTACATCAAATTCAATGTGCCTCCAGTTTAGTCAAACAAGACAATCACTTGAGATTCTCCACATTCAAATCACCATAGGCAGAATCTCAAACCATTTCCTTGCAAGCTATAGGTCTCCCTGTATCAGCCAGAAAACCCATAACATGCATTTAAGCTTACTAGAAACACTCACCATCCAACCTAATACAATATTCATGAGTGACTTTAATTACCCCTATTAATTGGGAATCACATATGACACTAATGTGCAGGCATATAGATTCCTGGACTTTGTAAAGAGAAACTCCCCAGACCAGATTGTCAGTATACTGAACAGGGATGCAGACATACTGGATCTGGTGCTCACTAGTATGAGAAAGTGCAGCACAGCCCTAGTGTAATATCCTCCATGGTAAGATCAGACCTCAAAATGGTATCCTTTGAAGTAAAATAAAACCTGGTAGCGCAGCAAACCTGGAATGTTCAGGAACTATTATAAAGCTAACTTCCTTCTACTAAATGATAAGTTTGCAAAATGTCAAGCTCTCTGAAACCCTGAGAACAGTGCTGTCCATGCAGAACTGTTCAAAGAAACCCAGTACAAGTATGTTAATAGTTGCACAGAGGCAGCTGTAACCAGCAGGTATAAGTACAGAATGAACTCAAGAAGAAGCCACCCTGATGAAATCATTACATCAATAGGCTGTATAACAGAAGGAAGAAAGTCATGGCAAAAATTAGTAGGTGTAGCACTCAGCAGGATAAAGGCAATCTCATCAAACTAAATAAACAAACAATGATTACCAAAGCCTAATTTGTGTTAAATCTGTCCTCCCAGGCCAAGGACAACCACAAGGCATTCTTTAGCTATGTCCACAACTTCAAAGGCAATACACAATTGTGTGCAGAGCTAATTGTTAATGCAGCCACTTACACTGAGCCAGAATATATAGCACACCTAGTGGCAAGTAAATTCAGCTCTTACTTTACCCCTCTCCTGCCCCCACCCCCAGGTCAACCTCAGGAAATGCTGTAAAATACAATTCTCCCAACCATCACTAGGGAACAGGTCCTCAATGCTCTCTCTAAGGTCAAGAACACTGCATTGATGGGCCCCAAAAATATCCCAGTCTGCTTTCTAAATAGCATGAAACATGACATATCATGTCCTTTGGAATCACTATTTCACCATGGCCTCCAAACAGTCCTCATACCTTATGAATAGAGAACAGTGACCATCATCACTCTGCACAAAGCTGGGTCATCTACAGACCCTGGAAATTACAGACCAATAAGTCTCACGAGTTTAATATACAAAGCCTTGGAAAGAATTATCATGGAAATTATCAATAATGTCATAGAAAACCACTGTACACTGGACCCAACCCAATTTTGTTTTGTCAAGGGCAGGTCATGTCTACTCAAACTAGTGGACTTCTTTGAGAAGGTTAGCAAAGGAATAGACAACGGCAAAATGATTCACACTGCCTAAATTGACTTACTGAAGGCATTTGGCAGAACACCCCACTTGGTCATTGTTGACAAACCTAAAAAGTTAGGCATAAACTCTTATGTCACCAGGTGAATAGCTAGCTAGCACACAGACAGGGTCCAGGAAGTTAGAACTGAGTAGTCTACCTTTACAAAGAGGTTAGTCATCAGCAAAGTACCTTAGGGTTCAGTCCTGGGACCTCTCCATTTTGGCATCTACTTCCCTGAAGTCAAGGCCAATGCCAAGGGCCTCTGACTGACCACATTTGCAGACAATTGCAAATTAGGAGGAGTCATAGAATCCCCCAGTGACCCTAATGTTCTCCAGGAAGGGCTGACACAGACAAATAACTAGTATCAGAGCCACAGACTAAAACTAAATGCCAAGAAATGCATAATAGTATCCTTTATGAAGTTAGTCACTGCTAGTAACTACCATATTGACAACATATCTGTAAGAATAGATCCAGTATTCGGCACCTGGGGACACAAACAGACAGTGATCTTGCCTTCAACCATTGCATGTTTATGACACTGAGAAAATCATTCTATGCTGCGCAACTTACAAACAAAGTTATGATATCTAAGTCCAAGGAAGTCATTGTTCCACTGTATTCGATGCTCAACAGACTCATCACTGAGTACAAAGCCCCCTTTTGTTTGTACCTAACCATGCACATCAAATAACTGGAATGTTCACAGTGGTTCTTCATTAAAAGAATACAGGGCATAAATAGCATGTTCTGTGCAGACCACCTTGAAGCCCTTTCCTTGCATTCTGTTTCCTACAGACTTTGAAGGGGAGATCTATCACTGGCATACATGGTGTCATCAGACTCCACTTTAATAGGACCTCCTGCATATCCACAAAACTAACAGCACCAGAATAACCCATTATAAAGACTTAACCCTTGCCTGTGATATAAATAGAGCTTGCTTGAGAGACAGGTATATATCCCAGACATACCTCTCAACTATTCAGATTTTCACAGAATATCCAGATTTTTGCCTCATATTTTTTGTCTGTCCTGCATAACATTGATGGTTTTCTGGCATATCACTGAGGACAGAAGTCATTAAATAATGACAGACATTTGAATTTCAGATTTCATATCCTTCAGAAAAAACATGTTCACACAAAACCAATTATTCTATCACCGTTATATGTTTATAAGAGCAATATTTTAAATCTGTCCCTTTTTTGGGGCCGTTGTCCCACCATTATGTTAAGCTTTGTCCAGATTTCTTGTGGTAAGAGGTTGAAAAGTATGATTCCAGAGACTACCCTTGCTTTGGAACAGGCTTCCTGTATATATGCAGCAGAGTTCTTCCCTAACCCAATTCAAGTATAACTTGGACAACTGGATGGGGAGTTGGAAATTCACCCCTAGTTTGGCACCTATGTCTCAACTGGACATAGGCAGCCTGTAAATGTTTCATCTCTCAAGCCCCTGCTTAAACTATCAATAGCACCAGACTTGTCAGAGATTTGGGATTCATGGCTAGGCTTAAAAAGGCCCCCATGCTTGTTAGCCTATGAATTTTTTTTTGTTATGCCACTAAACAAGCTTTTTCAAGTCATGAATATATGCATGATGTACATATTTTCACATTAATATCCTGCACAAGGTAAATCATATGATGGTATTTAAACAAATAATTTTTAGTAATACCTTAAATCAATAGCATCTAAATGGTGATGATCCATCTATTATTAATATTTACTTATTTAAAATTGCACTCTTTAATGTTGGCCTGTTACTTCAACTGGGAAATGGTCTCGCATTGAAAGTATATATATATATATATATATATATATATATATATATATATATATATATATATATATATCATTTATGACTTACTTGAACTGGATGGTCTGTAAGATTTATAAAGGTGAAAGGAACACTATTATCTTGAAGAGGAACAAATGAATGTTCTAATATGCCTGTGCTTGAATGGCAACTGATGTTATCTTGTCCCAGACATTGTTTTGAAAAGAGTCCACTGAATCTACATCTGACAATATTTGTATGCAATTATTTTGCTTATTTCAACTGCAGAGTCTCCAATCTGAAATACAGTTACAGAATGTCTTCCTTTTGTAATTTTCGGGCTATACCCATATGCTTCATAAATAGATGCATAACTTCCATTATATTCTGTCTGTTATGCCATTGTTTCTTTTTTTGTAAACTGTTTATTATTTTTCTTTCCATTATGCAAATTTAATTTCCCAATTTTCCCTTTCTAGCTGATTTGTCTATTCCTAAAAAAGGGAAAAAAAAGAAAAAAAAAACAGAATATCTGTTAACACAGTTAGTTAAAATTCAATGCTTATTTTAAATTAACATTTTTCATGAGCATCTTTGATCTGATCGTTGCCAGTACACTCTTTAGGTTTAGCCAGTAGACAAGCATTCTACATCAATAACTGCTGGAACTATGACACAAATTATTATTTTAATCTATGCCATTAATTAACTAATCACATATTAAAAGCAGGACATAAGCATCCAAGATTTTCTTATCTTACCCCTGTTTACTGGAAGAAGATGGGGTTGTCGTTTGTTAACTTGTATCAAATGAATGTATAATGTATTAACATAGTGAAACAATGGCCCCCTAACAAATTACTGTCTAAACTGCTGCCATACTGTGTTAGTGAAATGGGCATATGACCTCAAAACACAAAAATGAACAATTTGGTTTAACTTAAAACAGCAGTTACTCCAGCAAATATATAAAGAACCTCAGTTTATACTAAAACAACCGTGCTGCTTAGATACCATATAGTATGAAAAAATGGTCAGACTGTCTTTTTCAAGAAGCCTGATTTTTCATTCTGTTATACGGGTATAATACATTTTGTGATACAGCACTTGTATTGAACAGAATATGACAATATTAAAGTCACACAACACCATAGTTTTTAATTAATACCACCAATGCTGACAGGCACGCTTGGTATAACAAACAGGCTGATATCAATTTTATGAATTCTGTATTCCATAAATTTTAGCATGTTGTTGCTGCAAAATCAATTTTCTAATGTTAAAAATAAATATATGTGTTTTCATTTATCTCCATTTATGCATGTTCCATAAGTAGGTTTGTACTGTATACCACAATTCACAAATATTGTGAATTTAGTTAGAGCAGTTCCATTTTATTTAAGGTTTTATCCTTAATCTGGGATCCGGTAATGAGAAATAGGAATCTGGTGCCTTTAAGTTTGCTTTGTTAACCAGTTTAGCTGTCTATAGTTATGGGGGTTATGTGATACGTTTATGTTCTTTTCCTATAATTTAATAACTATAAATAATAACACAGCATTTATATTCAGTTTTAAACTAACCAAACCTAGCTATCGAGCAGCTATTGAGTTAATGAGAAGAAGTATAACAAACGTTAGAGAAGTCAACACTGTATAAACTGTTATAGAAAACAAGAGGTTTATGCTGCCAAAATGAAGCAAGTAAAATTGCTAGCCATAATACCAAGAGATGGGAGGTCATGTAAGGGAAAGGAGACAAATGATGCATTTTCTAGCAAATTTGTTTGAAAGCCAATGCCTTCACTTTACTCAAAGATTCAAATGCATTTCTGCATCATATTAATGATCCTGGACAACGTTCATAAAAAGACCTAAAAAAAAGCAATTTGTGAAGTACATCATAATACACTACCACAGTAAATGAATCAATCACAGTCGCTTTCACATATAAAGTGCAGTCAAGGTACTAATGTTTTCTTTTAAGTCATTATCCTTGTCAGTGTTCCTTGAATTGAAACAATGTTTGGCCTAATGAGGGCTGAGTAAAGGGGACTGTGACATCCTTAGAGCTAGACACAAGTTCTTTGTTTATAAGCTGTGCAATTCCTTATGACAATAGACACATGTTGATTAAAAGTTAGGTCACCGTCCACAAAAGTTTCTAAATTCTGAAAAATTGGATCAGCTGTTAGGTATATATCATCAATGTGGTAGTTCCCTGGGGTAAATGAGTCCCCATAGATACAATATTGCATTTCTGGCATTTAGTTTCAGTCCACAATTTTGGCACCAGATATTTATTTGGGGCAAACTTTTCTGTAGGATGGCTAAGTAATTTGGGATTCAATGACAATAGGAGATGTCCAGCATAGAACTCTGGTGGATTCCACTAGTGACTGATCTCTTTGTTGAGGTAACTTACCCTATTTTGATTTCCAGTGTCCTATATGTGAGCCAGTGGCAATCCACTGAGTAACATAGGGATTTATTCCTAAATTATTTAGCTTTTCTACAATGCCTGAGTGAGGGATTGTGTCAAAAGCTTTAGCAAAATTAAGGTATGTGGTGTGTACTGTTTTGTAATCTTTTCAAAAAATTGCACCAGACTGAGTAAGCATGACCTGCTCTTGATGAATTCAAATTGAGATGAGTCCAGTGTTTTGAGGTTTCCTATGTCCTTATTGATTAGTTTCTTGATAAGTCTTTCCAATTTCCATGGCTTTATATATGAGACTGGTCAGACGTATGAGTCTGTAATTGCCTGGGTCTGAGGAAGATCCTCCCTCATGTAGGAGAGTGTCTGCAGCTGTTCTCCATTAAGTTGGTAAAAAACTGTATGGAGGCTGAAACTAAACACTGTTGTTAGGGATTTGTCTAAATCATGCTTTATGCTATGTCAGATGGATCCATGGATATTGTCACAACCCATCAATGCATCATTTAGCTTTTGATAGCACTTTTAGGACTTGGTCTTGCATGATAACTGGAGGCAGGCTAGTTTCAGCTATATCTTGAAGGAGGGGAGAAAGAGGTAAAAGTAGAACTAAATTTATCGTCCAGTAGGTTTGTTATATCTTCAACCTCAGTGTAGGTAGCTTCATTCACAATCAGCTCAATGCATTGCTGCATTGTAATTTTGAGATTAACTAAAAAAGGCTTTGTGATTGCCTTTGGCTTGGTTAGCTATTTTGGCCTCAAACTTGAATTTGGTGGATTGTATTAAGCTCCTGATTTGTTTATTTCTGTGGCAAGGGGTCTATCAATCTGTGAATTAACTCTTCTTAATTTTAGTCAAAATTCTCCTTTTACTGTAAAGCTTGTTGATATTATGGTTCTACCACATGGGTTTGTTTCTGGGATTTGCCCTGTGCTTGTTCCTACAGGTACAGCTGCATCTATGCAGCTCTTTATATGCTGGTATAGTGTGACAGTGTATGTTTCCATGTATTCAGGGGAGTTAATTGGATTTGGTGGGGATTTGAAACTTGTCAATGTAACCAAAAATGGGTGCTGTCATGCTTTGCTATTATTTCATTAATCTGTACATTCAATGTGGGGACACAGAGTAGGTCTGACAACTGGTGGCATAGTTAGGGCGGGGCAAGAGAGGCGACTGCAACTGCCCCAACTGCAAAGTGTTGGGGATGGGGGTGATCAGCCAATCCCAATCTCAAGTCTGTATTGCATTTTCTGTAAAACTTGAGTGCTGTAGCACTTCATGTGTGGTTTAAAGTGTGATAGCAAGCAGTTTGCTACAGTTTAAAAGTAAAAAAATGTATTTTTTTAATTAAAATCTGAGTGCTGTATCACTCTGTACAGGCAGGGTATAAACTGTAGCAACTGTTTGCTACAGTTTAAAAGAAGAAATTATTTTTTTTAATAAAATATGTTGAAGGAGGGTTGGGGGCAGAACTCAGAAATGGAACCTGAATGGCTGGGAGAGGAAGGGAGGGGAATGTGATGAATCTGGCCACTGGTTTGGTATGTCAACAGAAGGCATGGATTTGGCTGTAATAAGCCAATCACTAACATTTAGTGATCGACTTAATATAGTAAAGTGCTTTTTTCCCCTTTTTTGGCTCTTCAGGGCACTTGTTCATAGTACAGGCACAGGGCAACAGTTGAACCAGCTACTCTTCTGCCAATACCCCTAAAAGCAGAAGCCCCTGTTTTAGCCTTATATGTAGAGTTACATCAGCTATAGACAGACTTCTTTCAATGACCATAAGGAGTGAGGCATATGACCTTATGCCTAGTATCTTACAGCAGTGCATTATTTTTTTTAATTTATGTGCATTTTTATGATCATATAATACACTTCCACCAGCCCATGTACAAAAAATGTGCATATAAATAATATTTTTCCAGGTGTGAGCTAGGCTCTGACAAATGTATCACTGCTCACTAAACTGATTTTGCCACTTTCATTATTGCACTGCAAAGAACAGGTATAATAAAAGAAATAAACATTTCAAACAAAGGATGCCTAGAATTCTTCTGTAACAGTAATGTTTTAACTGTTAAGTAGTCAGTTCACTTACACTTTAGCTTTGTCACCGTGCAGCACACAAAATGTATATTTAATGGCAGATCTGTGTATGGAATCTTTCAAAAAAAGGACAGAACCTCAAAACTGATCTTTTGAACACGTGCACATCTGAGTATATTAAGGATCTGTACAAAAAATAATGCAAATATGATTAAAGATAAGCAATAGATTGGAAGAAATACGCATGCCACAGCACAAATGCCCAGAGCTTCCTTGATTTCATCAGTGCAAATGCCTTGGACCAGTTGGTTGACACCCCCACAAGAGGTGAAAATATCTTGGACTTGGCATTAACTAACATGAGTAACCACTGCAGCATCCCTACAGTGTCATCATCCCTGGTAAGATCCAACTACAAAGCAGTCACTTTCGAAGTCAGCATTTCCCCCAACCCCTCCATCCCCACAGCTAGGGTCAAACAAATAAAATCTCCAAAGGTGATTACAACCTCTTGAGGGAAGGTATAAACAGCTTCACAACCCCCACTCTTCCACAGAAACTGGCACATATGTCCAAACTTACACAAAAGTACTATATGACCATTTATATAGCTGCATGGAATCAGGAATAACAGACAGGATGAAATCATTCTCCTCAAGGAAGAGTAAACCTGTCTGGTGGACATCTACAATAAATAAACTCTATCATAAAAGGAAAAAATGGCTGTCCAGGACCAAGAAGGAGCACGTGTCTAATTGCAAGCAATCTCTCCTTAGCCTGAACAGGCAAATACGAGCACTAGTGAAATCCTCCAAAGCAAACTTTGAGTCCATCCTGGCCACATCTACTAATGTACACATTGAATGTGTACATCATAAGGCTTTCTTCACATATGTGCCTAGTACCTACCTATGAACCTATGTCCGCAATCTCAAGGGAAGCACCCAGATCTGCTCATAACTAGTGGTCAAGGACACCACATACACAAACCTTGTAGATATAGCTAACCTGCTGGAAAATGGGTTCAGTGAAAACTTCATTCCTCAGTCCCTCTATCAGTAAAACAGGACATCCCCAGTACCTGCCTCCCTCCCCTTATCTCTGGGGAGCAAGTCATCACTGCCATCTCAAAGGTAAAAAATACAGCTTCCATGGGACCCGATAACATCCCAGGCTGCATCCTACATGAACTCAGGCAGGAACTTGCAGCACCATTAGGCACTCTATTCAACCAAAGCCTGAGTAAACACTTCATTTCAGCTGAGTAGAGGACAGCTACTGTCATCCCTTTACAGGTGGAACATCCACTGATCCAGGAAATTATAGACTCATCAGCCTAACTAGCCCGATCTGCAAGGCCATGTAATGGATTATCATGGACCTCATTAACAAGGACACTGGCAACCTCCAGACACTTGATCTCACACAGTTTGGTTTTGTCAAGAGGAGGTTATGCCTGTTAAATTTGGTCGACTTATTTTAGATAGTCACCAAGGCCATAGACGAGGGGAAGACAGTGCACACCGCCTACCTTGACCTGGCCAAGGCCTTAGATACTATTCCCCACTCAAGTATAATAGACAAACTCTCTCAGCTAGGCATCAATGCATATGTTAACAGATGGGTAGCAAACTGGCTCACTGATAAAACCCACCTAGTCAAAATAGGAGAAGCCACCTCAAGTAGTAGACCCGTAACAAGTGGGGTACTCCAGGGATTAGTCTTGGGGCCTCTGCTGTTTGGGATATACTTATCAGAGGTGCAAGCCAAAACTAGTGGGCTAAGGCTGACCAAGTTTGCAGATGACTGCAAGCTGGGTGCTGTCATCAATTCCCCTAGTGATATGGACATCCTCCAAGAGGGTCTCACCCAAACAAATGACTGGTGCCAGAAACATGGCCTTAAACTGAATGCCAAAAAATGCATCATCATCCCTTCTGGGGAGAATGAAGTCCCCACAAATTATCACAATGATAATAAGGCACTAAGCGCACAATCAGTCATGAGGGACTTGGGAACTCAGGTTGATAGCAAACTGACTTTTAACCACCATATTGCCTCCATTGTACTGAAAGCTTTTTACATGGCCCACCTTATTAGTAAGGGTATTTCATCCACAGATAAGGTGGTCATAGCATCCCTGTATTCTTCCCTTATAAGACTGATTATTGAATACAAGCCCCTTTCGGCATGTACCCCACAAGGCACATGCAGCAGCCTGAGAGACCACAGAGATTCCTCACCCAGAGAATCCAGGGCATCAAACATCTACCCTACACAGATACGCTAAAATCCCTGCCCCTCTACTCAATCTCCTACAGACTCATCAGAGGTGACCTCTGTCTGACATACAAGGCAATCTCAGATCAAGCCCTAAACATACTGCTGCATATCTGCAAGTCAAGCTCCACTTGAGTAACCCGCAAGAGACCTCAACCTCGTCTGTGACATCAATAGGACTTGTTGGCGGGACAGATTTGTATCCCAGAGACTCCCCCTTTTGTGGAATAGACTCCCTCTGCACATAAAGCAGTGTACCTCATTAAATCTTTTTAAGTGCAACCTGGATAACTAGATGGAGAACAGAAAATACACCCCTGGGATTCCATCTATGTCCTTGCTGGACAGTGGCATAGAGTGCTGACCTGTTGGGACATGGGCTAAATTCTTGGCTAGGCTTGTAAGGGCCTCAGGGCCAATAGCCTAGTAACTTCCTATGATCCTAAATGTTAATGAATGGAAAATTCAAGAATTGTTATGGTGTATTAGCACTTATTTACTTTAGCCACTTTTATTGCTTTTTTGAGCAACACTGGTAAAGGGTGACTAATGGCATGTTTATAAACAGAAAATGATTTATCTTTTCTGTAAAACTTTAGAACTCTGACTATCTTTAAGTTACATCCTTGTGTTAATTAATATTACATTTTTCTCCTTACGTGGTACACCAATGGTTAAATACACATGTATGACAGAATGGTTGATGATACCATAAAAACATGTTTATTCTCAAGCACTAGTGAACATGCAAGTATCATGAGTAGCTCCATAGCTGTAACGTGCATTTATGACAAAACCTAAGTAATACAATCTTGTAGATGATATGTTCTAAAAATGATGCAGATCCGTCATCTAATGTGCCTTATTGTGAATACAAGTAGTCAGTTGACTGATTTAACCACTTCCATTATTATACTTTGGATTGCAGGCCAAGACAAAATACAGAGTTCTAAAACAGAAACAGAAACAAAACAACAACAGTTTTGTATTCAGACTCATTAATCCATCTATTAGTGCTTCTTCATCAATAACGTTTTGAATTTACAATGGATTACTGTCCCACTTTTCATCTGGGAATTGCTAAGACTTACCCAAAAGCATCCCAGAAATATATAATTTTGCTGTCACTGCATCAGTGTCACAACATACTGCAAAAGCAAGCTCAGGTCCTCCCAATGGCAATAAATAAATTATCACAAAGAAAGCAGTGCTTTTATATGGCAAAATAGAATTACTGTACATAAACCGTAGCATCACAGCTGATAACACATGACTTTTGATGGAACAGTCCACATTTTTGAGTGGTAACTCCAATGGTTATACTGCAGGCATATTCACTCCCAACTTTTGTAATCTATAAACTATTGCTTATATGTCTAATTAGTCCTAATGTTTTTTTTTGCATAGCATACTCTTTCCCTCCAGTGCACAGTTTCCTGCGTGAAAAAAAATCTCTGGACTCCTCTCTGCAACAGGGCTATGATCAATGAGCTTTATAAACCAGAAAAAGTAATACGCGTCCGGATTTAATGGTAGCAATTCTGAGTTTTACCTCATGATGTCCCTATTCTCAGTAAACGACAGTTTCAGTATATTTTATACCAACTGCAAAATATGTAGATAAAGATTTTTAGTGGAGTATTGTGTAAGCTGTAAATGGACATTTTCTTCATACAGGAATCTTGTAGCAGGAAGAATGCCTCAATTTGCACTTAAGTTTGTTATCCTGGTAACATGAACATGTATTACTAGTGACTTGAAAGGGAGACAAGATACAAGCCCTAGAAAGCCAGTTCCATCAGTTTGAAGGGATAAAGCCTTGACTATGACCAGGTGGCTTAAGCATCAGTTTAAGATGGTGTGGGCAAGATGGGCAAGTCTGTCTTTGGAGAGAGGGAGTGGATCAAGACCATACAAAGCTACAATTCCTTGTAGCCAGGATGAATATGAAAGAATGGACCAGGGGTTGGTGTCTGACCACCAAGCCATGAGCACAGCAGCCCTCAGATTAAATGCACTAGAGCATGCTCCTGCATGGGAAGGGCATAGTGGTACACACAGTGACAAAGGTCACTCATCCCCTGCCCAGGGTAGGGATTAGGGCCTATACAATACAATCCTATTCCCATTGCCAGGATGTTGGTGATGATGCAACACACCCTCATGACTGATGACCTTTCCAGGTAGTTCTTGCCTTGTTCTGAGATAACAAATATGAGGGAACAGATTGGCTCAAATCTAACTGGGGAAAGCATTATATCTGTTAGGCACGGGGGAAAAACAGCACTTATGGTTCAGAAAATAATTGTCTACTATATACCTGTGAGAGATTCTCTCAGACTTCTTAAAATCTGTGTTACAGGACAATTTGATTGATTTGGCTTTTGCATATTGGGAAGATTTAGTGGATGTTGGATAAGTTAACATAAATAAAATGATATGGGGAGTGGGAAGGGGGTTTGGGTGGAACAGCAAAGCCAAGCCAAGTGGAGCAGCTCCAAAAACAATCAGTGAAGTGGAAGCACTGTGAAGGCTGGGGTGATGAAAGAGAAACGGCACAGGGAGAGTGGCTTGACTGAAAAGAAAAGCACTGTAATACAGAATTAAAGGTTCCAACTGCAGTAGCAAGCAACAAAGAGTACTGTAAGTCACAGCATACAGTGGTGAGGTCAAAAAGGGTGTGAAAAGTCTAAGAAAGGACTTAAGCATAAACTGTAATTAGTTTTTTAATTATTGAAAAAATAAAGTGTTTATAAGCACAATTGCAAAAGCTGCAAGGAATGAAGGAAAAGCAAGGTATCCAGCATGAATAGTAAAAAGTAAAGGGAAACAGAGATTATAGACAGGACTGTTTTGAAAAGAGAAGTAGGGAGTGCACAGGATAAAAAAGAAAGCACAAAAAATGTTTTAATAAACGCAAAGTTAATGGATAAACCATAGAGTGCAGGTGAGAGAACAGAGAGTGAGGTTATGATATAGAGAGGAGTGACTATAGGGAGATGGTCCACTCTCAGCGAGGTTATCAAGGCTATCTATAATGGGAGAACCTCTGGTTGAAAAAGAGCACTGCTATATTTACATATAAGTCCCTGAGGCACTATATGAGATAAAAAATTCTGAGAGTACGACCAACCAATTGAAGTCACTATGCTGTGTGTTTGGAAGGGTGGGGTTCTGAGTACAGCACCTTCCCTGGGTGGGTACTCTGCTTACTGAATTTTTTCAGAAATTAAACAATATGCTGTGTTAGGGTAAAGATCCACTAGTACCTAGAACAAAAGGGTTACACCAGACTGAGGACTTGAGAACAAATCCCAGGATTCAGAAATTCAACCAATATGTAGACCCTAAAGTGAAACTAAACAGGGCAGGGATGAGGTACAGATTAAGTGACTATGTTAATGATGCATTGGTTTACAGAGTTATAATTAATACATTATGAAATACCAAACAGTCTATCTAGTGATTGTGGCAATTATCAAATGCATCACAATAGGGTCACCATATTAACACATTCAATAGGGTTCAAATGAGCCATTTCAAGTCAAGATTCAGTTTTAGTTCAAACCAGTCAATATTCCATTTCAATACACAGTTCATTAGTCAATTAAATTATTAAAGAAATTCAAAAACAATTTCAGTTGTAAAGCACTTCTAATCACATCTGAATAAATGAACACAAACCAAACAATAAAGGAATGTCTGTCAAAAGTTCAGACTAATATGTCTCCTCTCAAAAAAAAATAAATAAATAAAATAAAAAAATTAAAAAGAGCAGTGCATATTCTAAATGCTTTAGATGTCATGCTATGTAGATGTTTGCTGCTACTTTATTATTTGCACCTATATACAATAAAATAGTGAAGGGAGCTTATTGCCACAGCAGCTGGGGTCCTATAATAATAAGAACACTCTCTGTTAGGACTGTGATCCTTGTAAGGATGCTACTGACAAAAAATGCTGGAATGCAGTCAGACCTTAGAAAGGTAAGACTGCAGGCTTACCTACAGGCAAATTGGAGAAATGCCACTGCACCTATGGCATGTCCTTATTTGCTGGAGGAAACCAGAGCAGCTGGATAAAACGTACACAGTGATAAGTAGGGTAGCCAGACTCCACATAAGAATAAGATACAGCAAAGAACTCAACCAGACAGCCATATGCTCTGAAATATTAATGCTATTTGCTACACTGCTGTTAAAATAATGCTTTCACTGCTTTCACACATATCTTACCCAGACCACCAAAGATAACCATTTATTGCATGCAGTGCTGATGTCTGACTGTGATGTACAGTGAAAGTAATCATGGCCAACTTGTTACTCTTAAATACATTGCAACACCTCTACACAGGTACAAACATATGCCATAGTGTTGATTGTTTTACACTGAGTTCAGTAAATACAATACATTATGTGATACTGTTCCTGACATGCTACATCAGTGATCAGTGAATGTTTAACAATAATCCCACTCACCAGGTTGAAGTCCCACTCACCAGGTTGAACAAGGAGAAAATTACAGTCAGCTGCCTGTCGGGTAACAGGACCCGCCACATAAAGAATGCACTCAAGTCACTCCACAACAAGTACAAATATGACTCTGTCATTGTCCATGCTGGAGTGAATGACTGTAGACGTACCTCCCTGGACTACATGAAAAGAGACATGGAAGAGCTCTCAGATCATGTGGCCCAGGCAGGTATGATCCTAGCCCTGAGTAGCATCCTGCCTTCGCCCAAAATGATACCGCAACATAAGGACAAAATGATTGACTTCAACAATTGGCTAAGCTTCTGGTGTCATTCAAAGGGGATCCAGTATCTGTCTGCCTGGGACGACATGATCAACAGACCACGATGCTTTGCCAGAGATGGTCTGCACCTGTTGCCCCTGGGATTCAGGTTACTGGCAAAGGCTCTTGCCACCCCTATAATGCATTTTTTAGGCAAAGTTCAAAGGACAAAACCACCACCGTAACAGGTACAAGCATGCAAAATCTGAAGGTAATGCTACTCAATGCTAGAAGTCTAAACCTCAAAATGCACTCTCGAGGCACTCCTAAAAATGGAGAACATCGATATCTGTGCAGTAACTGAGACCTGGTTCAAGGCTCCAGAGAGCACCCCTGCAATACCAGGCTACAACTCTTACCACACTTTTCGGCCACCAAACCAGGACAGAAACACTAAAGGTGGAGGAGTGTCCATATTCACCAAGGATATTCACACCACCAGGCTAGTTGCCCAACACAATGCATCTGAAATTCTCCAGGTGCAACTAACACTAGGTAAGACTGCAATCCAAATTGTAGCTTGCTACAGATCCCCCACCATGCCCCAAGATTCTCACTACAACTTTCTAAACATACTGGAAAATATTAAGATAGAACCAAACACTCTAATACTGGGTGATTTTAACTACCCTGCTATTAACTGGGAAAACTACTCGTGTACCAACACCTCTGCACAACGGTTCTTGGAATTCATAAATTCCAATGCCCTGGATCAACTAATCCATAGTCCCAGCAGGGCTCTAATATCCTAGACCTGGTCATTACCAACATGGGAAATCGATGCTCCACACCTATGGTCACCCTCTCGTTAGTCAGGTCTGGCCATAAGCTAATCACCCTTAACATCCACATCCCACCCCCACCCCCAGTAAGGAAACCTCCATAAAAAACTTCTTCAAAGCCAACTTCATGCTACTCAAGTCAGAAGTGACAAACTTCATGACACCCATGCAGACGAGAACTGAAAGTTTGACTGCTGAATCCTACACTAAGGCACTGTACGAGCACATCCACTCATGCATGAATCGTGCCATCCCAAATAGAACCAAGATGCTCTCCTTCAAAAAAAGGAAGCTAATCTGGTGGTCCCCTGTCATAAACAAACTTTACAACAAAAGGAAAAAACTGTTGCAGAAAAGAGGAAAATCCCAGGATGCAAAAAACTCCCTTACCAGCCTCAGTAAGAAACTGAGATCCCTCATAAAATCCTCCAAAGCTAGTTACGAAAATAAAATTGCCAAAGATTCCAAAGACAACCACAAGGCATTCTATAACTATGTCAAGAATCAAAATGGCAATGCTCAGATCTGCTCTAAGCTAAAAATGAATGGCATTAAATATACTGTCCCCAAGGATATTGCCAATATCCTGGCAAATCGATTCAGTGCCAACTTCACCCCCCCCCCCTCACCCCCTAAACGGCCCATCTCAATACCGGAAGAATGCCAAATTCTGGTAATAATGGCCACACAGGTAAAAAACATACTCTCCAAAGCTAAGAATACAGCATCCATGGGACCAGATGACATCCCGGGCTGTGTACTACATGAACTACAATATGAACTGGCACCTCACCTAAGTGTCATGTTTGATCATAGCCTCAACTCAGGTTTCGTGCCCACTGAGTGGCGCAGAGCTACAGTTATCCCACTCCACAAGGGGGTATCCACCGTGGATCCTGGAAACTACCATCCCATCAGTCTGACGAGCCTGATCTGCAAGGTCATGGAGTGTATTATCATGGAACTTATAAACAAAGACATTGGCAGCCTTCAAACACTGGACCCCACCCAGTTTGGGTTCATGAAGGGCCGATCTTGTCTCCTGAACCTGATTGACTTATTTAAATCAGTTGCCAGAGCCATGGGCAAGGGTAAGGTGGTCCACACAGCCTATCTAGACCTCGCCAAGGCCTTTGACACCATCCCCCACTCTGGAATCATAGATAAACTTACTAAGCTGGGCATTACTCCCTACATCACCCAATGGGTTGCCAACTGGCTTAGTGACAGAACCCACACTGTAAAAGTAGCCGACTCCAAATCCAGCTCCAGACAAGTGACAAGTGGAGTACCTCAGGGTTCAGTCCTGGGACTGCTCTTGTTTGGCATCTACTTCTCTGAAGTACAGGCCCACACTAAGGGACTTTGGCTAACAAAGTTTGCAGATGACTGCAAACTGGGAGCCATTATTGAATCACCAAATGATGTGAATACTCTACAAAAGGGCCTTACAGAAACA
This sequence comes from Protopterus annectens, assembly GCF_019279795.1. NCBI lineage: Eukaryota > Metazoa > Chordata > Ceratodontiformes > Protopteridae > Protopterus > Protopterus annectens. The sequence goes on from NC_056745.1 coordinate 803,619,301, forward strand.
GATGCTTGGTGCCAGAGCCATGGGCTCAAGCTCAATGCCAAGAAATGTATAGTTATCCCCTTTGGGAAAAAAACATGTGCCCATGAATTGCCACATAGGTGGCAGTACACTAAACACCGAAAGTGTGATAAGAGACTTAGGGTCACAGGTGGATAGTGGTCTCACCTTTGATAACCACATCGCCACAACAGTCAGGAAATCCTTCTATGTGGCACACCTCATCACTAAGGGCTTTTCATCCAGAAAAAAGGAGGTCATTGTCCCACTGTACTCATCCCTCATTAGCCCCATTATAGAATACAATGCCCCATTTGGTATGTACCTCTCAAGACATCTGCAACAACTGGAAAGGCCACAGAAATACCTCACTAAAAGAATCACAGGCCTAAAGCAAATGCCCTACTCTGACCGCCTTAAAAAACTCCAGCTATACTCTGTCGCATATCGTCTACTCAGAGGCGATCTCTGCTTAACATACAAGGCCATGTCAAACCCAGAGCTGTTGGACATGCTACACTTAAAGAAATCCCAATCCCTCAGAGCCACACACTCCAGCGATCTAAACCTTGTCATCACAATAAACAAAACATGCTGGAGGGATAGGTTCCTGACCCAGAGACTCCCCAGACTCTGGAATAGACTGCCCATACATGTCAAGCAGAGTGCTTCTTTGGCCCTCTTCAAAAGGAACATTGACGATTGGATGGGAGAAAGGAAATTCACCCCAGGGATCACATCAGTCGCCCTGCTAGACAGGGGTCCAGGGAAGTAAATAGTGTGGAAAGAAATAGCCAGGGAATTGTTATGGCTAGGCTTGTATAGGCCCTAGGGCCGATAACCTAGTACCAACCTATGAATCTATGAACCTATAAGCAGCAATTGCATATTTTATTTGGTCTTGTCAACATGGTTATATGGGGATGCCCTATACCTCATCAAGCTTAGACAAGACACGGTGACATCTGGTTGAGTTTACTGTGTGAAATTGAGCTCCCCATTTGCTGTTTTCCATAGTAAATCACTGCTGGAGCAGTTTGTAAGTGTGCACTGGTGCAAATATGGAGCTAGTATATATATATATATATATATAGATATATATAGATACAGATATAGATATAAGACTTACACAAATGTGTAACTCTTCTAGCATGTTAGAATACAGCTGGGTAGCTGTCCTTAGGGATCGCCACAATGTACCACATTTCTTTTCATAGTGTATAGCTGCAGCGATTTTGCTTTTCAGCCGTACCGCTCTGCAGCAAGGTTCTGCTGCATCCTTCTGGTTTCAGTGATGCAGCTCACAGCTAAATGTCTCACAAGTTACATGCCAGAACCCATATGAATGTGTCTGGAGTTTTGTCTCAATATAGGTGAGATATGTTGGTCCTGCCTCCATCCTCTCCCATAAAATGCTTTATTTATTTGTTTTTTATTAACATGAGATTACAACTGGTTGTTTTCTTTCAGCTATAAAATCATCCACATGTAACTCAATGAGTCATAGTTGAAGCTGTTGTATAGTAAAAGATGAAAGATTAATAAGATTTTGTTGTGAGGATATATGGTGCTAGTGAGCTGCCAGACCTGGGCTTACAAGGGGTTTTGGTATGTAGTACTTTGTATACAATTCTCTGGTAATAAATACTATGTTTCTCTAATGGTTTACAATGCTGGCTGATATGCTGTCTTCTTGTTTTAAATAAATTTCCAGTACTGCAGTTATTTGCAACTGTATAGGTTGATAGTTAAATACCAGGCTAGCTGCCCTTGTGGGCCATTTTAAGCCTAGCCAATTTCCCTTTGTGAACTCAAAATAAACTATCCCATTTGGTTACAGATTGGTGGCCTTATCCATTCTATGATCGATAACTATATAGTACCCCTAATGGGAATAACTGGGATCATGCCATAGATAATTTAAGGGGACCCATTCATGGGATAAAGCATTTTGGAGCTGCCTCTGTCCATTAGTCTTACAGAGGCTGTCCCAGGGTAAATTGTCTGTTTTCTATCCATAAATCTAAGTTGCACTTAAATAAGGGCAGGAATAACATTTTATTTTATGTGGATGTGGAGTCTGTTCCCAAGCAGTTGTGTCCTCTGCAAGATATACCTGTACCTCCAATCTGTTCTGCTAGTGTAGCAGAAGAGCCTTAGATCCCTAGCTCAAGTATTTCTGATGCCATTTAACTTACTGATGTGCAGTAAATCCAGCACTAATGTGTCAGAGGATACCTTGTATGCCAGACACAGGTGATCTCTTAGTAGTCTATAGGATACCGTTTGTAGCGACAAGGCTTGGAGTCAGATCAAGTAGGACATATTGTTTAGGCCTTGTATCTTTTCAGTAAGGTACCTCTGTGGGCATTCCAGTTATTGCATGTGTCCAGACAGATGCATGCCAAAGAAGCATTATATTCACTGATTACCCTAGTGAGGTTTGAGTTAAGGGGGACAATGACATTTCTAGATTTACACACAATCTCTTTGTTTATTAGCTGTGCAATATAGAAAGACTTTCTAACAACAATGAACACATGTTGGTTAAAGGTTAGGTCACTGTCTGCATAAGTTCCCAAATTCTGAACAACAGGGTCAGCCCTTAAGGGCGTATTGTCAATGTGGTAGTTCCCTGTGGTAGATGACTTCTCAAAGGATACAATAATGCATTTTTTGGCATTTCGTTTCAGTCCATGATTTTGGCACCAGTTATTTATTTGGGACAAGCCCTCCTGCAGAATGGCTAAGTCATTTGGGGGTTCAATAACTGCTCCTGTCTTGCAGTCATTTACAAACTTCGTCAGCCTGAGCTCTTTGATACTGTCTTTTTTTCAGAAAACTAGATGCCAAACAGGAAAAGTCCAAGTACAATACCCTGTGGAACTCCACTGGTGACTGATCTCTTTATGGAGGTAACTTCCCCTATTTTGGGTTATCTGCATCCTATCTGTGAGCAAGTTGGCAATCAAGTGGGTGACACAGGGGTTTATTCCCAGTTTACAGTTCAGAACAAAACCGTGAAAAAAAGAGAAAATGATGACTGCCCACACAGATAAAAAGTTAAGCGCTTTCTTTCATTTTAATCACCACAGACTTCTTCATAACTGACCGGTAAATCAATTAGTCCAGTTTAAATACAAAATTTGATTAATAAATAAATCAATCGAATGTCCATTCATCTAATTGTTCATTAATACATACCATTTTCTTAAAGGCAAAACTATCAAATGTGAAATATAACACTTGACATGTATACAAAAAGCATATAGCACATACAAATGTGTGCCTACTATAACAATACTTGTCAAATAAACTATTTAATAATATAGTCTGTTATTTAAAAGACATTTAACATTTAAGGTCTCATTTAGACCAGGAATGTGATCTGCCCTACGGAAAACTGCCATCTAAGCTCTTTGTTTTCCAGGGCATTATTAAATTCTGTGACAAATGGAGTCAAATGTATTTCATCCAACACAAAAAATAGAAATTTCTTAAAGTTAGAACACTCCAAAGCATGTTTGGCTATAGCATTATTAGTATCTTTATTTCTAATAGCCAAACAATGTTTGTAAATCCTTTTATAAAGGGCTCTGGTTGTTTTCCCCACACAGAAATTATGACAGGTGGAGCAGGTTGACAAATATACTACCCTCATACTTTTGCAGTTGTATCTGCCTTTACTGACCACCAATTTATTAATGTGTGGAAAAAATATATTTTTTGATGAATCAATAAACCTGCATTGTTTGCAGTTATAACATGGGTAAGTGCCACTGGCTCCTCTAACAGTTTTATGCTCTCCTATTTCTAAAATGGACTTTATACTTGCAACCTTTTTTATAAATGAAGTGTGGATGGTCCCCTAGTACTCTAGCTAAGTCTCGGTTTCCCAAAATAACTTTTCAGTTGTTGGAAATTACCTGTTTGATACTATAGCAATCAATCCTAATAGGAACAGGAAAGGCACAGTCCATTTCTTTTACTTACCCACTGTTGTTGTTAGTTATAAACCCACTAGTTAAAATTGGTGGGAACTTTTCCATACTAACAATAATATCTGTTCGAAAATTTCCCTCAGTTTTTCATATGGATACCCTCTTTGGACAAATATGAAAATAAGTTTGTTTGTCTCACAAATGAAATTGTCATTATCTGAAATTAATCTACTGAGTCTTATAATTTGTCCTCTGACCAAGTTCAGCTTCATGAATAAAGGATGACCATTCTCAAAATGAAGGAAATTATTACTATAGGTGTCCTTTCTGAACACTGTACTGGTGTATTTTTTCTTCAAGATTCATATTTATATTCAAGTCCAAGAAGTGCGCATTCGTGCCGACTTCACTTAAAGTGAACTTCAGTCCCATCCTGTGTCTGTTCATATCATCGAAAAATAGACTTAACTCATCAGTAGATCCATTCCAGACAAAAACCAAATCGTTGATAAACCTCTTATAAAAGGAGACATATTTAAATCTCTCCAGTTTGGTCAGGAAGGACAGTTCCCACCAACTTAACACTAAATTAGTGAAAGCTGGTGCTACTTTAGCCCCCATAGCAACCCCACAGGTCTGATGGTATATTCTTCCATCAAATAAGAAAAAGTTGTTTTTCAACAGCAAATCTAGTAAAAGGCAAATGGACTGTACCATTATATTGTCAAGCTTAGTGTGTTCCTTCAAAAAACTTTTCACAACTTCTATCCCCATACTTTGATCAATAGAAGTATTCAGGGATACTACATCTATGGCAACTAATAGTGTTTCTGTACCTGTAAAAGTGTAATTTCTAAGAAGGTCCAAGAACTCCCAAGAATTTTTCAAAAAATATGGAGTCTTAACAACTAAGGGGTTCCACACCAAATGGTCCAAATAATGGGAGATGGTAACAGTTTTACCCTTTTTGGTCCAAATAATTATTCCCAGTTTATTTAGCTGTTCTGCTATGATTGACTGGCAAATTGTGTCAAAAGCTTTGGTCAGGTCATGGTTTGCAGTGTGTACCATTTTACCTTCATCATCATCCATCAGGTTGAGTAAACATGACCTGCCCTTGACAAATTCAAATTGAGACAGGTCCAGTGTTTGGAGGTTCCCTATGTGTGATTATACTAATAATTATTAATCAATTAATTAGTAAAAATAATTGTCCTGAATTACTGGCTACTTTGTTGAGCTTTCAAAATAATGTTCTGTTTAAGTGGCTGAGGGGGAAAGGAATGTGGATGTGGTTTAGTCTATAAATGCAGTGAGCATCTTTTGACATGACATCCCTTGCACCGCCTTGGTTGCCTTTCTCTGCCTCTCTAGCAGTGTATTGTCTTTGTTCCGGGACTGTACAATATATTCCAGCTGTGACTTTAAAGGCTTTATATACAGGCATCACTACTTTCCTTGCTGTGGAATCAACACCCCTTGGTACATACCCTAACATTTGATGTGTCCATGCTGTTGCCCTCTTGCACTGAGCTCAAGGATTCATGCATTCTGCAATAATAATGCACAAGTCTTTTTTCTGCTCCAGGTTTTGGGGAATTAATCTATCCAGGCATATACTGCACCCCTGGATCATCTTTTTCCAGGTGCACTTCCATATACTACAAAATAGTGAAGGGAGACTCAGGACTTTCAAAGTTCCTTTCCATGCTTCAGTATAGTAACTCCACCCAAGCAAACCTTGGGGCTTCCTGCAAGTAACATGATTATTCTATGCAATGATGTGTATGTCCTTTAGTACATATGTGTGTATATGTATATGTATATGGATATATACATATATATAAGACTGAACACAATGTTACATACCCCTACCATTCCCCCTTCAGTTTCTCTAGAAGCAGCGGTAGAGAACCATGTTAAAATTACATTAGTACAAACAGCGCATGTCAGTCATATCCATGCTTGCCCCGGTCTACCTTCCTAGTAACACAGTTATAAAACTCTGTCATATTTCTTTAACAGGTTCTATCTGCCAAGAATCCATACTGGAATTTATTGATTTGCACACATCTACAGTCACTGTTTTATCCAGCATTTGCATCAGGCTTACAGAGCTATAGGTTTCAATGCTATAACTTGCACTACTCTTAAAGAAGGGCACATCATCACTTTCCCAAACATTACCACATTCCGTCCTGCCTTCCCAGACTAATAACCAACCTTATCTTTATTTGCTAACACTTATGAAAAATATTTGGTTAATTCACTCTTCAGGTTTCTGAATGTCCTGCATCAGTTCACTTGCTTCCCTGTCTGCCTTTCTTTCTTTTTCTTTCTTTCTTTCTCTCATTCTTGGCTCTCCCCAAGTACTTTGTTGCTTTTTACTGGTATCCACACATTTCTCCCACTTGTCCCTCCATTCTAGTATTTCTTCCCCTTACCTTTATATGTATGTAAAAATTATTATAAATCTGTGGTAAATACCAAAATTAGGGCACTGAATATGTCACAGGTGAATGTAATGCTTCAGTCACTTACCTCATAAAGAACTGCGTAACAAAAACATTTAGCAGCAGCATAATGTAATCTCTCTACTTAATAACAAAGTAAATAAATAATAAAATAGGGAAGAAAAAGCAGGTCAACTGTGCTGAATCATTGCATGCTGCCAAAGGATACCATGAGCAGTTTGAGTCATTTATTTATTAATTAACCAAGTGGGCAAGGTAATCCATAATGAATGAATTTCTGTCACTATATTACTAACGCATGAATATGTCTAATCTGTTTTACTGCTAGCTCAAATCAATATGAACTCTATCCAGATGGAAAGCAATTAGCTACGTTGTCTGCTCTGTTATTAGTACACACAAGGCGCTCTACTGGGATCATGGCATAAACAATGCAGCTTGATAAATATGTTTACATTTTCCCTTTCTTAGATATTGGAAGATTTCTGCTAGCATACTTAGTTTATACATTTCAGACATCACATACCTTTGGATGTGTGTTACTGTCTTTATGCAGACAATCTGAAATGAGAGAAGTATGCTACAAATTTTCATGAGCAGAAGAAACTAAAGATGTGACTGGCTCATTAGAGCATTTGGGCTTAGGTAAATGATATGAAAATAAATACAAATAAAACTAAGGAAATGAGTTTTGGTCAATCACATCTACATCAAGGTATTAATGTGAGGATAAGAGGATAGAAAAATTCATAGGATCATAAAAATCATTGCAAGTTACTAGGCTATTGGCCCTGAGGTCCTTATAAGCCTAGCCAAGAGTTTAGCCCATGTTTAGACTAGTCAGCACCCAAAGTCCCTGTAAGTATGTGGGTATGTGATACTCTTAGTTTCAGTCAAAACATTGATACTGTAGTCTAAGACTGTAATACAGTTTTTGACTGCGTTAAAAATCTATTAAATCAAGAAAAGTGGAAGGTATAAAGACTATTTAGCCATTTTAATCAAGGGAAAACTGAGTTTAGATGGAGTCAGTGGCTTCCTTATACTAAACTGCAGAAAACAGGACTGGAAGGCATACAAAGATGTCTATGACAAGGAGACTTTGCCATATGAGGAAAAGCATAGGCTATCTCTGGTAGGACTTTTCTTTGCGAAATACAGAGTTGCAGAAATTTCACTGCACTACACAAAGCTACATGTGATCCCTTTTGTGGAAATAGATGGATTTAAAATAAAACAATAATCTATCCAAAAATAGTCTTTATCATTATATTTTCTGCACTTAGGTATGCAATTCCTAGATGTGTGGCCTGTGTCTCCACATTGACTATATCTTTTCATTTTGCATTCCTGCACCAAATGGTACCCTGCACCACAATAAAAGCATGCTTTCGGCTGCCCCTGGTATTTTACAGTTCATGTTTTACCATTCATGCTTATTAAATTTAAAACGTGCTTAACAGTCCCTTCCCATATATTTAAAGTTACCAAAACCTCTCATTCCCCTCTTTGTACATTTCGTTCCTTACAAATGGTTTTAAATTCATTCACATTATTACACTGATATAGAAAACAAGTTTTTAGTTCAGCCTCTTCAATATATGTTGTTGTAAACTGAACATTCAGTTTTTTTTCTCAGCTGCAGCCCTAAATTCTGAAAAATGTATTCTCTCCATGGGGGCAGTCATTTTTTTTCTCTTCCACTTCACACATGGATTTCTCTAATTAAATTAAAAGTTTCAAATGTCATCTCACAAAAATCTTGTCCCTAGCTGTATCAGTGCTGTAATATATTGTAGTTTACTCCTCAGTGGCTTAATTATATAGTCAATCACTTTATTTCTTTCTATCCTTTCATTATTTTTAATTTTATTCTTTACAACTAGCCATTTTATTCTGATTTACTGTCTTTCTGCCTGCCTCTTTCTACTTGCATCAGTATTTCTAGTCTGGACATCAGTCTTTTTCACTGCTGACAAAGTTAAATTCACAACCATTTTTATGTTAAAACTGTGTTGCCAGTGCATCCTCTTAAAACTAATTTCTCCACCAACTGGGCATGCTCCAGAGAGACTTTCTTCCAGGCCTACTTTACTCTCTTCCTTCTCTGATTCCATGTTAATAGTTTTCTATGCTTCCTCACCCATCGCTCATTCCACTAAATTGCTTCATCTTGCAGCCCCACTGTTTCCATATCACTCTTGTTCATTAAATCCACCAAAACCCATGCTGATAATCTTCCTTACTGCACTAATGTTACTACAATCTCTTCACGATCAGCAGTCACAAACTTTTTTTCCATGTTTTTCTGTTCCACTTCATTTTCATCATTTCTTCTCTTATCCTCCATCTTGGATCACTCTCCTCACCACTGCAACACCCCTCTGATGCCACCTACTGGCAAAAAATAGTAGTAGAAGTTCCCTGATGCCTGCCCAACTTTTCTCTAGTCAGTAAGAATACCACCTTGGGTCTCCATTAAAAAGTTACCACTAATCTAATGGGGCTAACCCAGTCAATAAATGATACACTCTGCTTCTTGATGCCATCTGTGATGCAGTACTAAGCATTTGCTGCTTTCACGGCTGAGAAACCGTTTGTTCTTTTTACTTTGTATTTTTCCTATTACTAGTACATTAGGGCAAGTACAAAGAATTATGCTCATGTGTGTCTGATCATAACTCACTTGATATGTATTCTCAAAATGGATAAAAAAATGGTGAAGTATAACCAAATATACAGGAGAGTCTATAGATGGTATTCTTGTGGAACTTTGAAAGCTAGGAGGAAAGAAAGTGATAAAGATTTAGAATGTTTTGTTAAACAGTATTTTAAAAGGACTAGAAACAACAACATCCTGGAAGAATGTTGTGGTGGCTGTAATAACTAAAGATGGTAAAGACCTATCAGATGCTGGGTGGGAAGATTGGTCTGACGAGGGAGATGATTTTTCTGAGCTATGACACAGAATCGGAGTTGCCTAGACATGGTAAGGCCTTGCTTTGTCTAATAAGGACGGCCGCTGAAAAAGTAATTACTAAAAAACGGAAATCAAAATCTAAGCCATCTACAGTGGAAGTAGTGAATATAGTACCAGAGATAAAACAATTGGAATTGAGATCTTTAGAAAAGGGTAGGAGCCAACTACATAGGAAAAAATGGGAAGTGTGAGAACAATACATACAAGGGAGGAATGAGGCCTAAAAGGCAGCAAGACATAAATGACCTATGTAATGTTTGAGTGAGAAAGATTAGGTAGATTATAAGTGATGTATAATGTTTGCAACTGGGAGTGTGTCAGTATGGTTTGTGATGTAAAATGCTTGCAACTAGGATTGTGTTGGTGTGGTTTATTTTCATTTATATAAATGTATGATTGCCAATGCAGTAAGTGACGGTTTAATGAAGATGTTTCTTGTCTAAAAAAAGCAAGAATTGAATAATTTATGTAATATTGCTTAGGTTCTATGATATATAGCAATATATGTGAAGTATAATGTTTGTTATGTTAATATAGATTTATTACTTTACATGAACGTAAATTTGTCTGTGTCACAAGTGATAATTCAGTAAAGGTGTTTGAAAAAAAGACCCATCAGATCCAGCTTCATATAGAACTATTTTGATTTTAAACCATGACTATAAAGTGTGCACATCTATAATGGCTAAAAGAATGGCAAAGAGGTTGCCAAAAATTGATAGATATGGATCAAATGTTGTTTTGTGGAGGGGAAGCAAACATTTGGCAACATTAACAGAACAGATGATGGAGAGGGAAGCTGAATGTAAGAAAATACCACATCAACAGAGAAAGCTGGGATTTTATGAATAGGGTAATGGAAGTATTTGCATTCCTTAATAAAATAATAAGGTTGATAAAGAGGATATATGAGGGATCAAATACAAAAATTAAAGTGGGGCTTCCTCGCTGATAAGTTATGTTTGAGCAGAGGAACAAGACATGGGTGTCCTCTTTCCCCTTTGCTATTTGCATTACATTTAGAATCATTGATAAAGAAAATAAAGGACTCAGGAATCCAATTATATAATTGTTTTGGTAATCAAGAAATGTTGACTTTATTTACAGATTATATTATTTTATGGTTTACCTTCATAATGTTGACAGGCACATTGTCAAAACAAGTTCTGCAAACTCTAAACTGAGACTTCTGAAAATCACAAACACCAATATTCCAAATCGCAAAATTTCACCCCTTTTTTGACCCAAGGTGGCACTTGTTTTCAGGAGTGGAGTGGTCAGAAATGTCAGTGTTCACTGTTTTGTTTGGCTCTCTGACATGGCGGTAGAGAATTCACTGAAACAGTTCGACTATGTGCACATTTGAGGATGTGCTTTCAACATGACTTGGTACAGCAATACTCATGTTTATGGGGACATGATAAAATCAAGTACTTAGGAATATGGATTAAAAAGGATTCAGTTATGGCAGATAAGGATATGTTCATAGATTAGTACTAGACTAACTGCCCTTGTGAGCCATTTTAAGCCTAGCCAATTATCCCTTGTGAGACTCAAACCCTGCACCTTGTGTTTGTAAGGCAAACACCTTAACCATTAGGCCACCCTCCCAACCCATGTAGAAAAAAATGAACAAAAGATAATACAAAAACGGAGAAATTGGAAGTTCTGTTTTACGTATATGGATAGCAAGATACAAGCAGTGAAAATGTTTTTACTCCCTTTACTTTTATACACAGGTCAGACATGTTTTTATCAACCAGAGGAGAAATTGTGAATAGCAATTAATAAAGAGGTGAAAGATTTTATCTGGGATAAGAAGAGGGCAAGGGTCAAGTGGAATAAGTTGATCCTTCCAAAAGAACTAGGTTGTTTGGAATTACCTGATTTAAAAGTGTATTTCAGAGCTACACAGTTAAGGCTCCTATACATAGCAAGGAAGAAAGCTGTGATTCAAAGTGGAAACAGATAATGATGAAAAGGGAGGGTCAAGAAATAAGAAGAAACTGAGATTTTGGATGCAGATCCTTAAGGAGAATAAAAATAACTATACAGAATATTATATTCATAAAGTAGTAGTATTCCAAAGACATGCATCTGGAGCATTTCTCCCCGGGCCTCCACTGAAAACAGGCTCTGTGGAACCTGGTCAACAAATGTTAAATAAATAAATAAAAATAAATAAATAAAAATAAGTAGAGAGTATTCTAAGAACTAAGCCAACAGAGAAATGGAAAAAGTAGATTCTGCTGACAGGGATGACTGCAATTATGGGTACAGAGAATAGGCAAGAGGGGGCTGGAATTCAATGGAGAAAACTAGCAAAGGAACTAAGGTATTGGGAGCAAATGATTAAAGGGGAAAGGTAACAGAATGGGGAGAGGCCAAGAATTCATTTGGACTACAGGCTAGAGATTGCCTTCCCTATCAAGGACTGATATCAGAATATAGGCAAAGAGAAAGAAATAAAGACCAGCACTGATAGAGCTTTTAATAGACTCTAGAACAGAAGCTGCTGTTAAAATGGATAATTATTAGGGCATATAAAATATTGCATGATAACTATAGGAATCAATCAGAGAAGATTATATCAATCAGAGAAGATTAGAAATGATTGGGAAGAGAGGTTGGATAATCAATTCCAAAGAAATAATGGGAATATATATGTATGACTTTCAAATATGTAGCAAAGTCTAGCAGACTTAGAATTTTTGCTTGGAAGTGTTTGCAGACTCCAAAGATTGTTTTTCTTGGGTAGATTGCAAATGTTGGATGTGTGATGGAGAAGAAAGATTAAATTAGGAACATATTTTCTGGGAATGTAGTGAGCTGACCGACTTTAAAAATTACCTGCAGACTACTCTGTCAGAAATACTGGGTGAGTAAATTGGTGTAACAAAGAAAATAATTTCTTGAGCTGTGATACGGGATCAGAATTACCTAGACATAGTAAAGCCTTGCTCAGTTTAATTCTGGTGGCTGCCATAAAAACAATTACTAGAAAATAAAAATGAAAATTTAAACCAACATACTAAAAGTGGTGCATATATTAACAGAGAAGAAAGAACTGGAAGTGGGATCATTAGAAAAGGGTAGGACCAAATTACATATAAAAATGGGAATTGTGGGAACAATACATGCAAAATAATGTTTTAGAAAAGGAATGAGGTTTAAAGGAAGGCAGGAACTGAATGAGTTATATGACTGATAATGACTTTATATAAGATTACAAATGATATATAATGTTTGGAACTGAAAATATGTAAATGTAGTTTGCTTCTGGAAGTGTATGAAGATGTTGCTTGTTTAAAAAATTAATGTCAAGAGTCTCCTCTTGAGCTTAACTTCACTCTAACCTTGAAGTAAATTTTTTAACAATCATATCTCAAACATATAATACGTTGGTGATGGCTGAAAGGAGTGTAATTCTCCATGTCCATAATGCTCATCTCAATATGTGTAGTTCACCATAAAAGCACACAGATTTTAAGTTTAAAGGAAGTTTTTAGTACTAAAAAGCGATTACTGGGAAATGTATTGAGAAAAGATTGTTAGGAGAAGAAAAAAATGGCAAAATATAATGAAAAAATAAATACATTGTATTTAAATGACAAGTTATCTCCAGTTTATTTTGTCAGACATAAACTTTTATTTCTGCTCACCTAATTTAACTTCATTTAAAGTTCTGTTAATTGCAATTTTTTCTGAAGAATTCACTGTATGGAAATGTGGATTAAAATGCATATTGACCCATTTAGTACATTTTTGCAATGTTAAGAAATGAAATAGCCATGAAGTAAGGTTAACAATGGAAAAATAATGAATATATAAAAGAGAAAACTAAGTAAAGTTTAAGAATAAAAACATACTGAGACATATGTTTAGAAGATTTAGGACAGCAATTCATTCAAACATGAAAAATAAGGAGTACCTGAAGCATTTATTGGGATAGCCTTAAGAATGAAATTTGGGGCAAGAAGCTGGGATGAAAATGATACATAGCAGTTTGAAAGGGTATACTTTGCTGATGGTGCAAGCTACAGGGGAAAGGGAAAGTGGGATCAGGTAAATTCCCCGTAGGAGAGAAAGAAGCGGGAGATCTCCTTGTGGGGTAATATCAAGCACTCTTTCTGCTGGTATGGGGGAATGAAAGCCTGAGCAGTCAAAGAAGGTAGTAACAGCAAATAATGAAACAAAACTTACATAAAAAAGATGTGCAAATCTTAATGACATAACTCTTCTTGCTATAAATGTTGATTTGTTAACAGGTGTGTGTGTGTCTTTCGGCTTTTCCCGGTTAGGGGTCGCCACAGCGGAACTCCGGTCCGCTAATGATTGGCAGTAGAGTTTTACATGCTGGCTTGCCGGGCCTAGCACAACCTTCAATGAAGGCAGCCCATTTTCACTGTCGTCACACACAGGCAGCTTTAACTGAGAAAGAGAGCGGCGACAGCGCTAACTGTGAGGCGAGGATTGTAATTAAAGAATATGAGAGAAAGAGAGAAGGGAACTTTTGCAGATGATATTAATGGAGAAAATAATGATTCTTTTTTTAAGAGAGCAGACAGAATTAAGATATTAGGTTTAGTGTGGGAGGAGGTTGGCATAATGGTTAAGGTGTTTACCTTACAGACACAAGGTCCAGGGTTTGATTCTCACATGGGGTAATTGGCTAGGCTTAAAATGGCCCACAAGGGCACTTAGCCTAGTATTAATCTATGAACCTATAACCTATGAACTGGGCGAATATAATGGAATAGGGAATAGAAATGTGAAAAAATGGAAACTGAGCAAATTCAAGCAAACGTATGTACACAAGGCATTTGTTTAATCTTTGTTTTGTATATTGCAGCTGTTAGATATAGGATTGTTACGTTAGAATTATGTTAAGCTAGGGGGGCGTTAGGAACTGGAAATATATATATATATATATATATATATATATATATATATATATATATATATATATATATATATATTTATTCTGTAAATTGCTGATCATATCTGGGTTTATGCCTTTTCATTTATATATGGTATAAGATATTTTTGATGTTTGATGTATGGGTCAAAAGTAAAATATATTTTAAAAATAATTGTTTGTATCCCTACTCTTTCTTCGATAAGTTCCAAAATATCTTTAACATTAAACCTGATATTACTACTAGCTATGGTAAGGCTTCTCACTTCCTTTTTTCCCCATAAAAGCTGGAAACAGACATATGATGATATTACACAGTAGCACTTGTTTGTTTAGATCATTCATATTAAGACACTATTATGAAAATTATAACTATTACAAATAAGGCTGTATGTAATAATGTAGTCAAAAGGGAGATGAACACACTTGCTTTTGGCACATACCTAAATCACTGGAGAAGGGCCTTATAGATGTATTATTCTGCAGTGATAAATATCAGTATAGGGTGCCAGTACCTATGAAATAGCAGCATATTGTGACATTTAAGGTAGATAGGCAGCAGAGGTGAGCTGCTACCATAAAGTAATGCACACAACAGGCATAGTTTTTTATTTTAATACATGAAAATGGGTACAGTAACCTTGCTTTCTGAGAGCTTAGATCTGTACCTACAGTATTGAAATTCAGAGAAATAAAAGCACATTTTGTTGGTTTCTGAATTTCTTTAAATAAATTATGTAATTTCATCTTTTGTATCAGTAAATATTATTATTGCATTCACTTTTACCAACTCTGCTTCACCATAGAACAGAAATCTTACTACTTATGTTATATTTGTGGTATGCTCCCTAACTAGAACTATGATGTGCACTAACTTTCTAGTTAATTCTGATTCAAAAATACAATAAAAAATACAATAACTACCTGTTACACAGGATTATTTTACACAGTCTCATCTTCTTTTCATACAACCGTGGTCCTTGAATGTTATCCATATTGTATTTGAAGTGTCTGTTTATTGCATTTGTTAACCAGGGAGATGGCTTGGTCGTTCAACTCTTTTCAGGTATTATTTGAGCTCAAGGAGTACACACTAAATGTGTACTGAAAATAACATGCAGTAAATCCTTAACAATCACCTTTTTCTTGTTGTTTTCTGCATGGAGCCAGGGTGTTGTGCCAGTTGTCACTACCTGTCTTGATTCAGTATCACTCTCTTATCTTCTTTGACAGTTACCCCTGACTGTCGCAGGTCTTCTGTTGTGATGTCCTCCTTTTCTCTTGCCTTCTTTCTGTTTTTCATAGGTACTTATTAGGCTATTGCTCTGTATGGATTTTAAGAAGCCTATCCTTACATTCTCATGGTAGTTTCTAGCCCTTATCTTTTCCATATGAATAACTGGAGACAGGCCGAGCAATGATATGGGTGACTTATGTTTCCCCTATCTATTAGGGCAGGGGAAGGCCAAATGATGGGTTAATATGAGTTTACCCATCCATTCATCGAATTATGTTTTAATAGAGTAAGAGCAGTACTTTACTTTATGTATCAGCAGCTTCACACCACCGCCCCCCTCAAAGGATACAGATAACAATGCTGAACAGTATGCCAGTGCAGTGTACAAGTACCATGTACAACTGCATGGACTCAGCCATACCCAACAGAACTAAAACCTGCTCCTCAAGGAAACACATGCCTGTGTGGTGGACATCCTCTATCAACAGGCTTTATGACAAAAGGAAGAAACTGTTGTCAAAGGGTAAAAAGGAACAAATCCCAAATCATAAAATCTCCCTCCTTAGTCTCAACAAGCAAATTAGATCACTAGTGAAAATCTCCAAAGCCAATTATGAGTTGAAACTAGCCTCTGAAACAAAGGGAAACCACAAGTCCTTCTTCAGTTACGTTAGGAACCTCCATGGCAAAGCCCAAGTTTGTTCCGAATTAGTACTTAATGGTACCACTTACACTGATCCTGCCAACTTAGCCAACCTGCTGGCTGATAGGTTCAGTGCAAACTGCACACCCCCCCCAGGCCCACTCGACCTCCCTGATACTTCTCCCACACCTCACATCTCCATAGATCAAGTGTTAAAGGCCCTATCCAAGGCAAAGAACACAGCTTCCATGGGACCTGATAATATCCCAGGCTGTATTCTGCACCATCTCCAAGAAGAACTAGCTTCACCATTGAGCACCCTGTTCAACCACACCCTAATTACAGGCTTCATTCCACCAGAGTGGAGAAACAGCCATTGTCATCCTCTTGCACAAAGGTTGTGCCACTACTGACCCAGGAAACTATCACCTCATTAGCCTGACAAGTCTGATCTGTAAAGCCATGGAGCGTATTATTATGGATCTCATAAACAAGGACATAGGCAATCTCCAAACACTCAACCCCACCCAGTTCAGATTTGTCAGGTGCAGATCTTGCCTATTGAACCTAGTTGACTTCTTTGAGACTGCCACCAAGGCCCTGGATAAGGGAAAGTCAGTACATACAGCTTACCTTGACCTGGTCAAGGCCTTTGGCACAATCCCCCACTCGGGCATCATCAAAAAGCTAACACAACTCAGTGTTAATCCCTATCTTGTCAGATGGTTGGTCAACTGGCTCATAGATAGGACCCACAAGGTCAAAATAGGCTCCACCACCTCTGACAGACCTGTCACTAGTTGTGTTCCCCAGGGATCTGTCCTGGGACCCTTACTGTTTGGCATCTACTTTTCAGAGGTCCAGGCAAAGACCAAGGGCTTGTGGCTGACCAAGTTTGTGGATGACTGTAAGTCGGGTGCTGTCATTGACTCCCCAAATGACGTTAACATACTGCCAGAGGGTCTCACAGCTACAAATAACTGGTGCGAAAGTCATGGCCTTAAGTTAAATGCAAAAAATGTATTATCATACCATTCAGCAAAATCACGGCTCCTACTGATTACCACATCAACATCAACTCCCTAAGCACACAACCTGTGGTGAGAGACCTGGGTACTTGGGTTGACAACAATCTCAAATTCAACCATCATGTTGGTGGTAGTGGTCAGAAAAGCCTTTTACTTCGTTCATTTCATAAGTAAAAGGATTGCATCCAGAAAAAAGGAGGTTATTACCTCTCTGTACTCAACCCTCATTAGACCTGTAATTGAGTATAATGCCCCATTTGGTATGTACCTCTCAAGCACCTGCACCAACTGGAAAGGCCACAGAAATACCTCACAAAGAGAATCCATGGCCTTCAACACCTGTCTAATGTGGACAGGCTCAAATCACTATCACTTTACTCGGTATCCTACAGATTGCTCAAAGGTGATCTGTGTCTCGCCTACAAGGCAATATCGGACCCTGCCGTACTAGAGATGCATATCCATAAGTCTTAACTCCTCGCACATTACCCGCTCAAATCTAATATGCAACATCAACAAAACTTGCTGGAGAGACAGGTTTGTCTCCCAGAGACTGCTCCATCTCTGGAATAGACCTCCCATACATGTCAAACAGAGTACTTCGCTGACCATCTTCAAGCGCAAACTTGATAAGTGGATGGGAAACCACAAATTTGTCCCAGGGTTTCCACCTTTGTCCTTCACTGACAGGGGCGACAGGTGCTGACTGAGGTTTATTTTTTGGGGATAAACTCTCGGCTAGGCTTGTAAGAGCCCCAGGGCCATTAGCCTAGTAACCTGCTATGATCCTATGTGCCTGATCTTAAAATATATTCTCTGCAACTACATCACTTGAGTCTCTGTTTTGTTTGGTATTTACATTATTATATGGTTGATAATGTTATTTTACATGAATATATTATATTTCACTACAGGTTTAATTATACAGTGGCAGTAGTTTCCTGAAGACAAGTACAGTAGTTCTCTGAGAGCAGGTGTGAAAACGTGGTTAACTTTTGAAGTCAGGACAGGTATGTGTATTAGCTTATTTGCACACTAAAAATATTTACATTTTCACTGATTTGTTTCATTATGAACTTTTTTGAAAAATGTTTTGTTTTGTTTTCATAACAATGAACAAAAAAAATTATTATAAAACAAGCATATAACTATTACATACGCCCACAATTGAATGAAATATCTATGTACAACATATTAACAGCAGTTAATATTTTTCAAGCAAATCTTTAAGCCAAGACTTATATGAATGTGTAATATCTGAAATTCTCATCTTTATTGTATGCAGTTCACTACTGCATACACTTTTTGCCATACCAATAAATTCAATACAAGGTGGAGTAGTTTTACTTTTCCAGTTTTTAGTCATTATTTTCCTAGCTATTTCTAATATTAACCATAAAAGAGGCACTTGAGTCTTTGCTATTATCTCAGAAATTGAAGCATTAAATAAAACCAGTGACTTAGAGATATTACATCTATCTGACCACAATGCTTGAATAAAGTTAATAATTTCTTTCTAAAAAGGGGAGATGGCCTCACATTCATATACTATATGCATCTACTCTGCTATTATGTCAGAATCACATCTCCAACATTTGATTCTGTTCCATTTATACATAATTGTAATTTTGTTAGGTATAACAAAAGCTCTGTGTAAGAATTTCCAGGGGAAAATGTTTCCAATATAAATAAGATATATTCAAACAACAGCAAACAAGATGTATATATATAAACAACAAAGACTATCAGTGTGAGAGTCTCTTTTACCTTCAATATAATGTATTTTAGTTCTAGCTTCCTTCTTCTTCATTAAATAAATAAATTTTATTGAAAAGACAAACATATAAATAAGATATAGTTGTATCTGTTGACTTTAATGCTATTTTCTTGTCTTCATCAGTAAAATTCCCATTATTAATTGTTGTGGAATAATTGCAATAAGTATTATCTGAGAATAAGGATCTAACCTAAGAATTCTATAAATTTGTGATAAGTATGACGCACTTTTCATTGCTTCATTGTTATTATTAATTAAGAGTTGCAGTACTTTGGGGAATGATTTTTTATCCAAATTAAATATCTTATTCATCTTTGTGTTGAAAAAATCTCTACATACTCGTAGTGTTAACCAGTTCCTAGATTCATGATTTTATCTAGACATCAAATTTTCAACAGTATGTATTTCTGTACCATTCAAAAATTGATACCAATAAGTTAAGTTATTTTGTACTTTCATTTTAGTGAAATTGTGAGTTTCTAAACATTCATTTGTATATGCTATTGGAAATATAGAAACGATTAAGTTTTTAATATCATAATTAGAATATGTGAACTTCCAAAAGGAAGAAATAATGTTAGATATATAGGGAATTTGATTAGTAGAATTATTTCCATTTAAACAATAATCTTTTAATACCCAGTCAAAACTGTTAGGAACTATTTTGTTATGACAAGTTGTGATATGTTTGTTGTTTTTTAGATAATATTACCTGATGTATTTATTTCCATTTTGATTAATATGAAAAATTTATCCGCAATGCAATATATTTTACAATTGTTGAAGTGGCATACAAATGAATATCAGGAAATCCAGTTCCACCATTTTTCCAACCTTTGTGTGCCAATTAAAAGAAACTCTTGGTTTATTATGAACTTTTTTTTAATTTAGCCAGCATACCTTCATCTGATAAATGGTACCAAACACCTCCCCTTAATGGGTATTTTACATTGGGAGTGGTTGCGTCCCTTATGGTTTTTTCTGATAAGCCTTGTCCCCCACTTGGCTAAGTCAAAAATGTGCAATCCTTTTATTATCACAAAATATTAGGGAAGGAAGGCAAGTGTAAGGCTTTTTGATGTGCAGCAGCAAACTCCACCAATAACAACCAAAACATACATACCTCTCAAGTGTAGCTTACTGCAAGGAGCATTCCTTAGTTTGAGATTTAAAAGTCTATTTTCTCATTGTTCTAAACTGAAAAAGGTCTATTATACATTCAGTGTTAAGATTCTTGTTAACTTATGTCCATAGTAAATTATATTGGGTCATGCTAGTTCACCAAAATAACTTTTGTAAGTACAAAATAATGGAAGTTTGCCATTGTATGAGCTTCCTTACTGAAGTTGTTAGTAAGCTATTAGTAAGTGTTCTAAAATGTTCCCATTTGTTCTACACTATGAGAAGTACTTTTCCACAGTCTGGAGATAGCGGGTTGAAAGCTATGAAAATACATCCATCCTAACTATGACTGTGTATGACTAATCAAACAAACATATACAATGAATCACTAAATGCCAATAAATCAGTTCAATGAGCAGGTGTAAATATCAGTCATTCAAGTATACTCCAACGCATACTATATACCAACAAGCACTCATTCAAAAGTTGGAAACAAAATAGCAGCCTGTCACCCAGCTTATGCAACAACAAACACATTTTTTTATTTGCAAGCACCTCAAAATTTAGGCACATCAGCAGCACTAAATTCATATATGCTGTGTTAGTTCCACATTCTTAACCAAGCTGTGAGGGACTGTGACCCTCTTTCTTAACATGCACTGATCAGTAACTTTTACAAAATATATACACTTCATCAAAATGTATGTAGACAGTGATCAGCAATTGTAATGAATGCACAGGGCAGTACAGTGACCAAAGTACAGGCTACATTTCACCATTGCTCTCAGTCTAGGATGAGAGTACTGTTTGTCATCAAGTTTCTATCTAGTCTTACGCAAAGCAGAAACTGGGATTTACAAACTATAAGCCTGTTAAAGCAAACAACAGCCTTCATTCTCACAGTGGCTCTCAATCTTCAATAGATTTAGTGAGTCAAATCAATCAAACTTTATTTACCTGTCTACAAAACTAGGCACATTATAATTCTAAACCAGGGAACAAGTAAAGAAGACCACATAAACAATGTTTTTTCCCCCAGGAAACGTTTCATTTAACCAAGTGTTTCCTTTATTGAGCTTTCACTGAATTCAGTTCGACAATTAGCGATTTGCTGAATGAAGTGTTTGCTCAAATGATATACACCCATATATTTATACACATGTATATATATGTATATATATATATATATATATATATATATATATATATATATATATATATATATATATATATACATATCAGACTTAGTATAAGTAATTCCAGTTTTTTTAATCACTCAGTCTCTGCATTTCAGGATATGGTAATGTGAGTCTCAGCAATCCAGATGGTTCCTTAATTATATCTATAAATGTGACTGTATCTATTTATATATCTATTTAGATATCTGTACCTGTTTATCTCTAGCTATATATCTATCTGTAGATATGTCTATGAATAGGATGCTACTCTGAGAAGTGTGTAATCTTACCACTGTCCACAGCTACATTTTTGAAAATCACTAAGCAAACAACCAAACAAATGCTGTAGAACTACCTGGTTGCCTGACAGAATAAAAAAGTATGTACAATAGCTATTGACTGTGCCTCATCCTAACTGTAGACTTCCCAGTTCTACTTCCTTACAGCACTGCTAATACAGGGCAAGTCCTACAATATTTTAGGTTCAATCTACCAGAGTGAATGTCAAGAAGTCATCTCCCAACTTTCCAATGCCCACTGCTGCCACTAAAGTAAGAAAGACTACAGATCATTGTTGTCTCAGGTAAAGATCACTGATGCTGTACATCTTTTTTGTTTGTAATGCCACACACCATTCTATTTAATATTTAAAACTTATGTCTTTTTGGCTTGCTCACTGGTTAACTTGAGTGCCTCAAAAATAGATCCTCAGATGGAGCAGTATAACCTGTGATTGAAAATGGATAGGGGCAGATGGCAGCAGTAAAAAGGGGAGGTTCATGTTCACACCCCAAAACCTAAATTCACTTACAATATATCACTGTTGACTTTCTGCAATGTGGTCTTCACTTCTTTAGCTAAATTATGTGTTGATTTAAGTTATTGTATTAGTTATTAATGGAGAGTGCCGCGGTGGTACAGCGGTAGCATTGCTGCCTCACAGCAAGAGGTTCTCCTCTTCGATTCTTGACTGGAGTGCCTTCTGTGTGGAGTCTGCATGTCTGCCTGGTGGTCGAGTGGCCTCCGAAAGACATGCATGAATGGGCGTGCCTTCGCTGAAGGTTGGGTGTTGGGCTAGCAACTCGGCACCATAAAAAAAATCTACTGCCAATCATTAGTGGACTGGAGTTCCGCTGTGGTGACCCCTAACCAGGAAAAGCCAAAAAGACAAAACATTAGTTATTAATGGAGAACAAATGCAGAGTGCTAGGGAATTTATAAAACAGTCTGTCATTCGGTGGGTAACTTTCTTCTCGAGAATGGTTTAGGCTTTATTATCAGTCATCTATCCTTCACTATGTGAAAGCTAAGTGGCTATTTATTTAAACATCATTGTGGCTCTAGAGAAACATATTTGCTATAACAGGTACATATGTTCTCTCATCCGTGCTTTGAGATCTTGACAAGGAATAGAAAAGGTAGAAGAGACTTCAAGGAATCCCACTTACTTCACAATGAGGCATCAGAGTCATGACAAAATCCTGTTGTTTTCAGCAAAATGTTTGAGATAAAGTGGCCTATACCACTCAACTGTCCAGATTTTCATAAAATGTTCAGATTTTTTTTCCTCTTATTTTTGGCATGTCTTTCATAAAATTTGTGGTTTTCTGGCAAATTACTGAAGATTGATTTCACTAAATAATAACAGATATTTGACTTTCAGACGATATCCTTCAGAAAATGGAAGCTAATGTAAAACCTTTTAGTATATTAACTTTCCAAGTATTTAAGAACAATATTTAAAAATTGTCCCTGATTGGGCCTTTGTTGCCCACCCATGATTTTTGGCTTTGTCCAGATTTTTTGCACTTACAGGTTGAGAGGTAGTGGTCCAAATGCTGTATGGCCTGTACTTCCTCATTCTGAGTAATGTAGTTAGTGCTTGACCCATGAATCAGTACAACACAGCATAACACCCATCAGTCCACTATAGCTAAACTCAGCAGTGTACTAAAGTAGTCCAGATGCAGTTCATAAAATGTAGCTCATGAACCTGGTGTATGTGTGTGTGTGTGTGTGTGTGTGTGTGTGTGTGTATGTGTGCGTGTGTGTGTGTGTGTGTGTGTGTGTGTGTGTGTGTGTGTGTGTGTGTGTGTCTATACACATGCTCACAAACAGATGTAGAGAGAAAGAAATAGATGCGTAATACAGATATTCACCCTCACACACACTCCTTTACAGATCTTTGTGTGGTTTATGAAACAGACACTATACTTTTTTTGTTTTCTGGGGTTTTTTTATCTCTGTTGAGTTGCCTCTTAACACCTTGTAGAAATTTTACTTAAGGATAACAGACATTACTCTAGAATAGAGCTTTACTGCTGTCCATACAAAGAAGGGATAGCATTTCTGTTTATTAGCTCATAGGCTGTTACTATGCAATCAGCCTGGTAAGCCACTAAAAACCTAGCTGATGCAAATCCCACTGTTACTATCATGACCTAAAGTCCACAATCTGGGGTGAATTTACAGATCCCAATCTACTCATCATGGTTGGTTTTTAAAGAGAGGCAGAGAGCTACTATGTTTGATGTGGATGGAAGCTTATTCCACCGGCAGGAGATCCTTTGGAAGAAATAACTAGCATGCCAGTAGGTTATATTTTTATTGAGATGTAGGTTTAGGTCTTTGTATCAGGTATTGGTATTGTATCATCCAGTTTGTCAGAAGTGCTACAGGTCAAGCAGGACCATGTTTTTCTCAGCCCTGTAGGTCAATCAGAGGTCACAATGCAAGTGTCTCTAGTTGTGAAAGGGATATCAGTTGGTCTGTGAAAAGTTTAAGAAGCTCATGTCCAATATTTTCTTGGTTAGGATTGTTGTCATCTTTCTAGTTGGGTGATATATTTGGATACGTACATGTCAAAGGGGCACTGTATTCTGTTGTTGACCTGATTAGGGATGAGCAGAGGAAGATAATAACTTTTTTTGGAAAGAGAAGAAATGCCTTAACTAATTAATTGGGTCAGGTAGAACGATTCACCGACAATATTTGACACAAACTGGTTAAAAGAGAGTACACTGTCAGAAAAGCTCTGAGAAATAGAGGGCTAAAGCTCTTGCTGTGGTACAGAAAATCCAGGTTTGAGTAGCAGCTAGAGAGTCTGTAGGAGCTCACTGAGGTAAAGGAAGTGAGTGGTCTTACTGCCTCATTCAGCTTGTGAGGGGGGTGGCAGTACTTCACTACAATAGTGACACTATGTGAGAGCACTATGTATTCCACAGTGGCAGTTCAGCCAACAAATCTTGCACTGTCATGGTACTTAACACCAGTAAAGCCAAGGGGAATCTAGTGTGTGGAGACATGCTTTCCCTTGTGCAGACTGCAGTAGTGGGCTCAGGGGAGCTGCCAAGGAGTAAAGAGGTGTTCTCAATAAGGAAAGAGTAGGCTGGCCCTCTAGGACCAACAAGCTGGCCTGCTCCCTATCACCCAACTCTCACTGAGGAACAGAAAGTCTGATTGGTATTTTCAAAAGGGAATGATTGGGCAATAGGGCTCTTACCCAGTCAGGGAATCCCAGGCTCCCATGTCCCAGAAACAAATGGGCCAATGGATTGTTCATATTGAAGCCAGCGAGCAAGGCCCTGAGGGAAGCAAAAAAAAAAAAAAGGACTTCATTGAAAATGAATGCACCTGGATCCCTAATCCAGTATCAACTTTGAGTGGGGTACCTTTTATGAAGGAGGTGCAGGGTGTTCTTGTTTTCTAAACAGTACTATAATACATTGTTAGCAGCGAACTTCAGCCCATGGTTGTGACACCAGGCACTTGCACGGTTTAAACCATCTTGCTGGATTTGGCTATCAGCTGGTGAGTTACAGGCAGTGCCATGTTTGTGATCATCTTCAAACTTTGTCAGCCATATATGCTTTACCCTTGATGTTAGCTTGAACATCAGATAATCATACACTAAACAGGAGGTGACCTAATACAGGGTCCCGTAGAGCACTGCTAGTGGCAAGTCATTTAAAGGAAAGTGTGCCACTAAGCCATAATGTGTCCATGTTCTTTCATCTCTTGGGTTGCACAGGGGGTTAATATTTAGGTGAGTAAGCTTTTCAATAATACCAAAGTGTATGATAGAGTTAAAGGCTAGCTAGATGCAATTATGCAGTGGGCACTGGCTGTCCATTATTTAGTGTTTCAGTCACCCTGTTATAGATTCCACCAACATTAGTAGACAGAGCCTACACTTTACAAAGCCAAATTGATTTGGACCAAGGCACTGCATACTCCATTTCCATTAAAACAGCCCCATGACTTTGCAAATAATTCTGGTAAGACTAATTGGTATGTAGTTCCCAGGGTCCAGAGTAGGGCCATCCTCTTGTGAGGGGGGAACCACAGTAGCTATTATCTAAGAATCATGCATGTAGCTAATAGAGACACTAACACTGAATAGGCTTAGACCAGAACTGCTCAAGATTTGCTTCATGCTGAGAGACAACCTGGTATGTTTTCAGGACCCATAGAGCTAGTATTTTTGGTTTTGGGTGGAGCATTTAGGACCTGTTCAGAACAAATAATGGGGGTTAAGGATTGTGTTGAGGGGGGAGTGGTCAGAAGAAATTAAATTTGCATTCAAGTATGTTTATTTTGTCCTCTGGGTTGGAGTAGGATATGCCATTTGAGATGAATTCTTTGCAATACTGAGTATTGTTCCTGAGAGTCATAACATAATTAAAGAAATATTTGGGATTATGCTTTGAAGAGAAGATGATATTCAATTCATACTTAGCTTTGCAATTCTTGATCTTACGCCTGAGCTCTCTGCAGACTAATTGGAAGCCACTTTTATAATAGGGGAATTGACCTTATTCATTAGAGTGAAATGTATCATTATTATTATTATTATTATTATTATTATTATTATTATTAGGGTTGACCTCAAGAGCTTATTTTTAAATTTGCCATCATACTTAGACAGATAGGGATGGATGTTTCAATGCAGTTACGAAACTCAGTGTGAAAGGTGAAAGTCACTGGTATAACCATTTGCATTTACTGTAGGGTTTTTTTTTCTGGGGCAAATTTCATTAAGTCACCTAAGAGTGCCAGGATATTGCTATTAGAGAAATCCCTGAAGGTCTGAACAAATATATAGGTGTTAAACCCAGGTAAAGAGGGAGAGCTCTTTTTACATTAGTTGAGCTCCTGCCACAGTAACTACAAGACCTCTTTATTGCATTCTCATATTGCCTGATTAATGTTAGGAAATTACATACGGCAACTTCAGTTTCTTTTTAATTTTAGTGGCAACCTTGATTCCATGCTGGCAGTATGCTGTAAATTTTTGGGTCCATGTTGCATTGTTCTGAGCCACTCCAGGATATAACATTTGTGACAATTTGATAAGCATGTTACATCTCCCTTCCTCTATTTTCCACCCTGTTGTATTTCAGCCCTGCAGCAAATTCTGCTACAATCCACAACAATGCATAACTTAAATATTAAGTCTTCTACCAAAATACTGAATGCAGAGCTACTCATTTAGAAACTCTGTATTCTCAGACTGAGCTCTTTTGTCACCATATGTCCAGTTTTACAGCTTATGTCATGCCCAAGTTATCACCATGAGACCCACACTGAAGCTAATTTAACATTCATTTACTTTGTATTTTAGGAAATACTTTGCTGAAATATAAGCAGACTCCTCCCCAGCAGACAATTGGTCACATAGTTCAATAATATTATTCTGTTCATTTGACATGACCTATCATGCAGTTAGAAATCCAGATTCAGTTTGTTTCAGATAAATTTCTGTGCTACTCAGAAATGCACTATGTAGTTGTTGTTGTTGTTTGTCTTTTGGCTTTTTCCCGGTTAGGAACTCCGGTCCGCTAATGATTGGCAGTAGATTTTCATGAATGCCGAGGTGCCAGCTCGACGTCCAACCTTCAACGAAGGCACGCCCATTCACCTATGTCTTTCGAATGCCCACCCAACTGCGGGGAGGACATGCAGACTCCACACAGAAGGCACTCCTCACACTCCAGCCGAGAATCGAATAGGAGAACCTCTTGCTGTGAGGCAACAATGCTACCGCTGCACCACCGCGGACGTTTTACAATTTTTTATTGGTTGTGGGTTTTTTTTTTTGCAAGTTAAATCCCTTTTTGCAATACATGTTTACAAAATCAGACAGAAATAGATCAATAAACCACTTCAAAGAAAACAGCTGCAGAGTAAAGGCTGTAGTGTATTAACAAAGTTGATCAGTTTGCCAGTATAAAGACATTTTCTCCATTTCATCATTTTAGAATCATGTAGCTCCCTTAGCAGCATCTTTTGATTCTATTGTGTAATTGGGTTCATATTAGGCTAAATGCCTTTGTTGGTCAGTTTAAATCTAGCCAATTATCATGTGTGAGAATCAAACCCTGAACCTTGTGTCTGTAAGGTAAACACCTTAACCATTATGCCAACCTCCCTTAAACAGGGTGAGAAGGGTTGCATGGACCAGGAAGTGAACCTGGGTCTCTTGCGTGAGAGACAAGGATGCCACCACTGAACCACCATGCAAACTTTTCTAAGAATGTGTTTTTATGTCCTCCCAGACTGATCAATGATTATACAATATGCACATATTTTATCTAATGAATGTCTGAGAGTAAACATCAGTATAAACCACAAAAAGCAGGTCAGACTGAATAAAGGCTAGTGGATACACTTTAAAACTCATCTATAACAGAAGATCAGAAAAACTAGGCTGCATAGATAATGTTTATTTGCACTAAAGGTGTGTACATATTACCTTTAGTGATAAATACTTAATCATAGATGTATACCCTACCACGACAATGACAGAAGAACTGGAAATGCAGTGCCACATTCAACATTAGACAGACTCCTTGATGCTTAGTACAAACTGTAATATTAATAAAAAGATGCTGAGATGAGCAAGGAAGGAAGCAGAGACTTCACAGCAGTTCAGTACAGAATGGCTCCAAAAATGATTACCATGTATAGTGAAAGGGACGCAGAAGATGAAATTTCGGGGAATCTATAGTCACTGCAAGTCTTCTGTGCTTTAAACAAAGCAGAGTATGTGCTAAATATTAAAAACTAACTGAATTTGAACAATACAACTGGCTAATTACATAACAATAAATGATTAAACATTCTAATTTTCAGCTGTGCATGTTCATCTGTAAATGTACCAATACCAGAACCAACTTTTCAAACATTTGACAGCATTACTTAGTCCGTATTAGAGGTGTAGACACATGGTTTGGAGCCCTGGGCAACACACCTATCTGGGTCCTCCCCTCTGTCTATAAGCAATCACTTAAAGATAACTAGTAAACTGTCATATTGTCTTATTATGAAGCAAACTAATAATTCGCTGCTACCTTACAAAAGGACAGTTTGTTTACAGTTATAAGGTATCATTTCTGCAATCACAGTCATGATCGCAGTAATAAGCGCTTGTAAGGTTGTAAACTGTTTGCTTATGCAGCACCCCCTACAAGATGATATGCAGGGCAGCCATTCCCAATGCCCAGCCTTTCCCTCTTTCCCTTCCTACAGCACTGATGCAGCTCCTCACTACAAAACAAAATGTAGATTCTAACCCTCTAGGTAAGGCATTTCTATCTAATTAATACTGACAGTTGATGTACAAATGCATTTTACCAGGTTTTATTTAATCTGTGTGATGATGTAAAATGTATACCAGTTCTAAGCTTGTATATAGTGTCATACTGCTGCGACTTTAAGAAGTACTGTATCCCACAAAGCACTGAGTCGGTATTGTCAGTTGCTAGTTTGGTTTTAATATTATTATTATTATTATTGTGGAGCTTTTCTCCCTATGCTAAAAATGGACATGTATCCAGTCGAACTATCCCGGCCAACAAATGTAAAATAAAATAAATAAATAAATAGTTTGTTATAAAAGATAATGCTAGTGCTGTGGTAGCGTTGTTGCCTCACAGTAAGATGTTGCCCTGTTCGATTCTCAGTTAGAGCGTCTTCTGTGTAGCAACATGCGTGAATGGGCGTTCCTTCGTTGAAGGTTGTGCGTCAGGCCCGGCAAGTTGGCATGTAAAAATCTACTGCCAATCATTAGCGGACCGGAGTTCCATTGTGGCGACCCCTAACCGGGAAAAGCCGAAAGACACATTAACATTGCTCATGCTGCTCTGCTATTTTGTGTGTTATTAAAGTTAAATGCTGGCATATCTTGACATTATTTGCACTGCCTGCAGAGATGACTAGGTAACTAAAGGAACTTATCATGAGATGGTGTCAGATGGAAAGAAATGCTGAAAAATAGTATTTCAGATCAGAAAAGTCAACGGTATGCCACCATGCTCAGTTTAAGCCATCTTCCTGAGAGATAGTAGTTTTACCTTTCAAAGTGTTTGTTGTACCAAATATCAGCCTTTTAGCCTTAGAATATCAAATTTTCATTGAGTATATTCATTTTTAACTCCCCAAAGCCGTTTGGCTTTAAAAAGTCACTTGTATGTCCAGCATCAAGGCAGAGCATCATACATTTTAGAACTGCAGCCAAGGTATATAAGGAAACTGAAAAAATTAAGGCAAACACTTTGTTGTATCCCATGAGCAAGGGAGAAGAAAATCTATTGTTTTCATTTTCAGAAGGCTAGAATGTTGCATATGAGTCAGTAATTCGTAAGCTAAATGAATTTTTTTTCCCAAAAGAAATATTATATATGAAAGGGTATGTTTATGAAAGGGTATGTTTGAGAGATGTGCTTAAGTTGAAGGTGAAAATGTTGATTTTTTTCTAAGGTACTTGCATGAACTGGATAAAAATATAGGTTTCTTAAAATGAAAGATGAACTATTTAGAGACAGAATTATAATTGAGTTGGCTGATACTGTATCATATCAAAAGTTATTACGAGATTAATTTAATTTTGGAAAAAGCAATGCAAATTATTAAGAGAGCCCAAACTAATACAGAGAGAAAATGCAAATATGCATATGGCAAATGACATGTGTGAGTAAAAAAAAAAAAAAAATGTCAGGATTAAACGGAAATATGATACAGGCTAGTATAACCATGTGCAAGAGAGGAACAGTGAATGTAAGCTTGGCATATGCACAAGGTGTAAGCATTATCATACTGAGTTAAAGCAGAGTGCTCCACAGGGCAGAAGGTGGTAGAGATGCAATAGGTGGTGACATTCTGTGTAATTTGTAACGGTAAGCTGACTAAAGTAAAGGCTACTAAGACAAAATTGAGAAAAGGGTTCAGAAAGTATTTTTCCTGAGTTCAGTAGCTGTTAAGTCAAACAGTGAATCAGACTAGCAAGTAAAACTTCCAATTCATGAAACCCCAGTAAGATTTCAGATTGATACGGGGGCAAATGTTATTGCTATATTGTGTGCTACCTGTAGAAGCATCTTAAAGCATCCACAGTTGCATGAAGCAGAGATAGAAATATGCAGTCCTGCAAGCAAACTCACATACATCGGTATATTTTTAGTCAAGTCTGAGTGGAAGGGGACAAGTTTGAGCTCTGGGTTTATGTATTGGATGGTCTGTCAGGGCAGTTGTGGCATGTGATGTGAGGCCGACTGCCAAAATAGATGATTTGTTTGCGTTGATGCTTTTGGAGAATTTGGTCTAAGTGTACAACAGGAAAGTCAAAATTAAGGCTAAATGTTGTCCCATATACCTTGACCACACTTATGAGAGTGCCATTTCGTACTCTCTTCAAAGTAAAGGCAGAAATTAAACAAATGCTTAGCGTAATTGAAAGTGCAACTGAACTGACTGAATGGTGTTTGCCAATAGTTTCAGTGTGCAAATATGTGTTGATATGAAAAGGTTTAATAATGTAGTCATGTGAGAAAGGTTTGTTCTGCCTACACTAAATAACACACTGCTTAAACTGGTCAGTGTTAAACTGTTGTCCATATTAGAAGCTTGCAGTGGAATTTGGCAGATCCCCCTAGCTAAAGATAGTCAAAACATAGCTAACCTTCATTACTCCTATGAGAAGGTTCTGTTTTAGGAGACTGCTAGTATGTATAACTTCTGCATCAAAGATTTTTTTTGCATGAGATGAATAATTTGCTAAAACCGTATGATGGTTTTGTCGTGAATAATATACTGGTGCTTGGTCCTGATAAAGCGATACATGATTCAAGATCGGATGCAGCATTCCAAACTACTAAAAATTCAGGTTTAAAAGTTAATGAAGACAAATACTGCTTTAGGATGTCTGTGATCTGACATTTTGATCACAGCGTAAGTGCTTTTGGAATCAAACTAGATGCAAGCAAAGTCAGACCAGCACATGTGCTAAAGAATCTAACCTGCGTAACCAAGCTCTGTCAAGCCCTAGGCAGGTTAAACTTCCTGGGCAAGTTTGTAACAGATCTGTCAATGATGCTACAGCCACTGACAGACCTGTTGAAGAAAGATGTACCCTGGTCATGGGAAGAGTGCTAGCATACCATGGTGTCACCAAGATGACAATAATGAGTTGTGATGCCAATAGCTAGGGCTTAGGTGCAGCATTACCACAAAGGATGAACAAGTGTTACTACCCATTGCTTATTGTTCAAGAATGCTAACTGATGCTGAACAGCAATACTCACACAATGAAAAGAAGTACCTTGTGAGCATGTGTGCATGTGAGAAGTTCTTTGGATACACATTAAGGCTAAAGAGTTACCAACTCCAGACTGACCACAAGCTACTGGTTGCACTAATTAAGTCCGATGAAATGCTTCAGTACCAGAGCAGTCCATGTACCTAGAAAACAATTAATCATGGTTGATATGATATCCACAAATCCAGTATGTGACCTGATACAATCATTTATTTGGTGATTTAACATTGGTTAATCAGGTGAGTGGACTGGTCGAAGGACCCTTTTCAGGCAAAACCTGGGCCATATGGTCAAAGACAACAAAACAGAGTATATACAGTACAGAATGTAAAATTTATACAATATTACATACAGACAGTGAATAACACAGTCAGGCAAAGTTGATACCAAAGTGTAATAGCAAACAGTTCATAATGTACATATATATAAGTAGCAGTGAATGTTACAGCCAAGCAAAATTAGTACAAAAGAATAAAAAGTATTATATCTATTAGCTACATTGGTGAGTTCAGAGTAAGAACTTACAGTCTATTTATTTATTTACAGTTTGTTTAATGGTTAGGTGAGCTGGTCTACTGACCCTTCACAGTAACAACCCAGGTGCAAAAAAATGTACAACTGAAAAACAACATTTAGTTCAAATGACGTGCAAGTTACAATTAGAAAACATTTAGCACAAATGGATTTTTATAAAGCATATGTGCATATCAATGAATTATACAATAGTGAATTTACTGTGGAATTAGAGTAAAAGAGCATATATAGTTCAAAATAACAATTACTGTATGGTCTGTGAATACAATAGTAGAATTGCTGTGAAATGACCATACAATAATGGTGTTCCTATCCTGAATGGACATGGAGGCAAATGTTTAATAAATAAAACAGAAAAGCAGGCAACTAAAGGTTGGTTCAGTAATTAGAGTATTAAGAAGAACAAATACAACCCAACCAACATGGCAGTTACCATAAACTTTAATATAAAATAAAAACACGGACAATATATAGGATAAGCGCTATCACACACAAGTGCTTCATCAGATAATAATCCACTTAAAACAGATGGGTATTTAAAATATAGAACATCTAAACACAGACAAAGTAGTAGTAAATCAGTGGCATAATGGTCTTGCCTTCAATGCAGGTTTTAAAGGGATGCATCCATTCAACCCAGGGTATTTATCTGCTTGTAAGTTGACAATCCATTTCAGCTCTGTTAATTCAGCCTTATTAACAAGGTCTCCACCCCTTATATTAGCCGTAATAATTTCTAGCCCCATAAAAGTAAAATAGTGGCTATTATGATCTTTAATATGTTTATATAATGCATTCAGGCTATTCTTATTCTTAATAACTCTAAGATGTTGTAAGACAAGATCTTTCAATAACCTGTTGGTCTTGCCAACGTAAAATGTGCCACATAATTTGCAACTAGCTAGCCAATTCAAATCAGAGGTCTTACAGTCTGCATAACAGTTGACAATATAGGCCTTCCGTGTTATTGGATATACAAATGTATCAGAACCTGACATCGAACTATATGCCTTTTATGTTCTACAAGGGAAGATACCTGTTCTAGCAGATTTTACATGAGATCTCCACTGATGACCATAGCACAGTTGCCTCTTAAGATTCAAACTATTCTTAAAAATAAAATTAGGTTTAATGCCTACTAGTTCCTTAATTCTGTCATCAGAAAGAAGAATAATCTAATTCTTACTTATGTCACCACAAATAGCATTAACATCACTGCTATAAGTTAGGGGTACTTTACAATTCAGTTTATTATTTTTACTTCTACTCATATTGCCAGCCTTCCTATTAAAACATGCCCCGGGATTCATGAAGCTTACGCCAGGCGCACGCATAGCGTAGGCGTTATAATGCCAAATATGGCCGCCGAGCGATTCAGGTACGACCCAATTCCACGTGCACTACCGGCGTATGCCACATCTGCGCAGCCCCCGGCGTATGTATGAAAATCACCCCATGTGCAGTGTTGCCCCATGCAAATGAAGGCATATAGCGATTCATGAAGTGGTGCAGGCGTAGCGTAAGCCCACGGAAATGTAAACCAAAAAACACGGTTTACATTTTCCCAAACATAACATCGGAGCTATGGAAGAGGGCCAGACCCAGGTATCACAATGTGAACATATGCCAATGGGGAAATACACAGCCAATGGCATAAGAAAAGATGCACAATGCGTATATAACAACATTTAATGTCATGTCCACAGTAACGCACAGCAGAACTGCAGGGCATGTGTGCGGAAGCTGTAACATAAAGAAATAATATAAAAATGTCATAAAATCGCAACGTAATAGAAATCAGGTTTACAGCATAATACACAATGGTAGGCATGGAACACCACAACCAAGGTGCAAGGGTTGCTAAAGGCTTGCGATAGTGTTCGGCGCGGTAACTATGAATTAGCAGTCAATGCCATGCAAATGAGGCAGGTAATACTGAATCGCAAATGTTCCGCCGGATGAAGGTTGTATCATACGGCGCAGCGGTATAACACCGAGGAGTGGCTCAGAGGAGATACATGACATCAGCAGAGGGGTGTGCCACCGTAGCACTAAGCACATTGGAGCATTGCAAATCTGGCCTGTCCGTTGCTAAGCAAAGCTGCAGAACAGGGGTGGGGAGGAATCGTTTAGCTGAGAGCACACATGCTGGCCAAAAGCGCATGTGTACGAGGATGGAAACATGCCCGAAACCCAGTAATCAGACGCACGCGCCGCAAACAATAGCATAAACAGGAAGGACAGGGGAAGAAAAGAAGGAAATGTGGAAGTAGGGTAATTGGAGTACTAATGAGCAATCAACACCAATCAACCCACGAAGGCCAATCGACTGCAGCTGACAAGTCCGCTTGCAGAAACCTGCAAAACAGGATAGGGGAGGCATGTGAATGCAAAGAAAGGAGGGGAGGTATTGGATTGCAAAGATAGGAGACCTGACACAGCAGAGCGAAGCAAACTGACAGCAGACCGGCAGTAGCACACATAACACAAGATACGCCAGGTCCAGGAAAGCACAAATGAAAGTAGGCTGCAGGATGCACGCCAGAAAATGGTAGGTGCAACGTGCAGAAATGTAAAGGGAAGGTCAAGAGGTAATCCATGGCAGGCAAATGTAATTCAACACCAAAGGCACCACAATAGTAGTCCCGGCAGTAAAGCACATAACGTAACCTGTAGCTACAAACATACATACACACCCTATGACATCATCGGTGTTCACAGCACAATAGTATAAAGTGTGTAAGCACCCAACACACACCTGTGTATTCCCAAACACTGCACCATAGGTGTAAACACACGGGGAACTTTTAAAATGTACATGTTGGGAGCTGCCATAGCTGTGATTCATCAGCATGTGTCAGAGACTGACAGTGTTGTTGAGGATGATGCCGACAACCACCGCAGGCCTCGGAGGAGAAGGAGAGTGTTCAGACCAAGGGTAACTTACCAGGGGCTACATGACCTGGAGATAGTAGAGCGTTACAGGGTGGACAGGGACATCTTACAGCAAATAGTGGAGCTGTGCCGGCCACGCATGAGAACCAGAAACAACAGAGGGGAACCCATACCAGTGGACACAAAGGTATGTGTAAGCCTGCGAATACTGGCCACAGGTACCTTTCAAAGACCAACTGGAGATATAATGGGTATCTCACAAGCATCAGCATCCAGGGTACTACACCAGCTCCTGGATGCCATGTTACCACATGCTAATGAGCAGATATACTTCCCCAGAACTCAGGAGGAGTTGGCCAGCAATATGCATCACTTCCACCGTGTGGCACAATACCCGGAGGTACTGGGTGCGATAGACTGCACGCACATACAAATCAAGTCACCACCCGGTGAGCAGGGTATGTGCTACATAAACCGCAAGGGATTCCACTCCATCAACTGCCAGGTCGTGTGCAATGCCCAGGGCATTATCATGGATGTGTGTGCTGGCAGCCCTGGAAGCTACCATGACTCCCATATCTGGCATGCCTCACAGCTGTATCAGGTATTTGTCAGGGGGGACATCCCACATGGCCATCTCGTGGGGGATGCTGGCTATGCACTGGAGCCGTGGATGATGACTCCCATCAGAAATGCACACACACCCATGCAAGAACGCCATAATGAGGCACACGCACAAACCAGAATCATCATAGAGCATGTGTTCGGGATGCTAAAATCACGGTTCCGGTGCTTGGATATATCTGGTGGAGCCTTGCAGTACTCTCCAGGCACGTGTGCCCACATCATCATAGTATGTGCCATGCTACATAATATGATCCTGTGGAAGCAGCTGCAGCAGGGACAAAATGGTGAAGGCACTCATAGCCCACCGCAATTGCCAAGGCCAGTACAGGCACAGAGGGATACAGACCATGAACACACTGTGCCAGCCCCAGTAGGCAGACGGAGGCATGCACAATATGCCTACACCTTGGCAAAGAGGGAACGTATAGCACATACTCTGACCATGTAGGCCCCTACGGACTGACACCTCTCCACCTGCACACACAGTAAAATGGATGGCACACAAACATGACCACCTGTAAATTGTAATGTATAGGTGGCCCAATGTGTGACTCCTACATAGGCAGCCCTCAAACATTGTAAACACAAAAGCCAGTGCAACATGGAATGCCAACACCTGAACAGTACATGAGTCCTACAGCATATGGTGGTGCTGTGTGCCTGTCACGTTCCCCGCCAGATATATATATATATATATATATATATATATATATATATATATATATATATATATATATATATAGATATATATATAGATATATATAGATATATATATAGATATATATAGATATATATATATGTACACATATGCATAGATATGATACAGATAGAAAGGGCAATAGAGGGATATATGGTGATATAGATGGATTCAGCGATATCTGCAAATATGATAGACCAACGACAGTCATAACATCATGGAGGTACAAATAAATAGGATACCGCCAACCAAGGAATGTGTAACACACCGACATGCGTAACCACGAGGCTGAAAGACCGATAGAACACAGTACCGGAACAGTACATCTGCGAGTAATAGTATGATGATATGAAGGGATGGTTAGTCACCGCTGACGGTGTCGCGGTCCACGTAGGTACTGTGTTCAACTGAGTCTGTGAGTGCCGTGGTCTGTGTAAGTGCGCGTCGAGGGTGCCGTGTGCATTTCTGTGTGACTGTAATGTGTGTGTGTGTCCGCAACATGTGTATGTTGGTGCCAAGTCAGAGGCAGACCAGTATGGTAGGTGTGGGTATAGCTAGATGTAGGCATATGGT
Source organism: Protopterus annectens (assembly GCF_019279795.1). Taxonomy (NCBI): domain Eukaryota; kingdom Metazoa; phylum Chordata; order Ceratodontiformes; family Protopteridae; genus Protopterus; species Protopterus annectens. The sequence goes on from NC_056745.1 coordinate 803,656,516, forward strand.
AACTACCTGTACCACAGTAGGAGGGACATCCCCACCCTGGGCAGATGTGTCCTGACATAAAACAGTACAAAGGGCAAATGTCCGAGATGGTAGGACATAAATATGTCCCATATATAATGTAACAGTCGTATTTAATAGTCATGACTGTATGTAAGAAACTTAAATGTCACATGCAATATGATAGGTATCCAAAGTCACAAAACAATAGGTATGTAGTGAGGATAAAAGTATGTGCTACCTGTGTACTGACCGTGGCCATGTGTTGGCCTGTAAACACCGCTTTGTGTCCCGCAAGTGTCCAACAATGACCATATGATAAGGTGGCAACCCATGGCAAACAGGCTCTTTTAACAACACAACCACAATGACTGCAAATATCTGGGACAAAAATACAAGGGATAGCTGTCACCTACACATATCCCCTGATATATCGCTGCAATTACGGAGGTATACAAGTAGCAAGCTCACCTGCAGACGATATAGAAACCAATTAACAATGGTCCAACGTACAATCCCGTAACATAAGTCTACTAACTGTTAGCTCTCTAATCAGGGACGGAGCCCACACACATATATACGGATTATGTAGGAATGCAAGGCCCACAAACTGTATATGTTATGTACAACCACCGACATCCCCCACACTAGAAACTAAAGCAATACAAACTGTAATAGCAGCACATACATCCAGTCAGTCAATTACATCTGCAGAACCCTCAACATACCGTGTGGGAGACACAATTAATGGTGACATGCAGATTTGCAGGCGTAGTATAATGGAACAAACAGCCATGTTACAGGTATTGATTGCAATACTCCGTTATCAGACGTCGGGATGACAGGTACACCCACATGTTGAACCAAATACTCTACCTGTCACACACAATCCACGGGGGACATGAATCCAAACTATACTTGTCTCCATGCATAGCAGTTGCAGTTACACATAACAAAACACAATACAGACCGTCTCCCCGAAAGTAGGGCAAATATGCAACGCCCAAGTGGAGAATCCAATTATACCCCACTGTCACTGCGTAATTGGTGAATGGAGTAGCTGCACAGCTGATATGCAAGTAATTAGTCACTCAGGAACACCAATTGGCGGGAAGAATCCACATGTTTCAGGTATTGACGTATATAAGGATGACTCGCCAGACATTCAAACCGTATGCTCATACCGAAAAACATTGGAAACACTGTGGGAGAGATAGAATTGAAACGCCGTAATGACGACAAGGTATGTAGAACGCCCGATATGTAAGGTTATGTATAGCATGATCTGTATTAACTAGTTTTACTGTATGTATAGCCTGGTTTGCATTAATTAAATGTGTCCGCAATGCATAAAGTGGGGAAAGGTATTTATGTAGTGATGTCTTGCTGAGCATACTAACGCTTGTAGAATCTGTGCGTCCAGCAGTGGGACACAAGGTACATAGCACAGACACCAGAAGGGATGCTACATGAGGCCATTGCACAGAACAATGCCATACAACCCGCCATCAGTGGTAGGTTATGTCCAACAAGGACGTGCCATAGCAGGGGATAGTATATGTTGATCTACTGTCACAGCACGCATGTGTATGGGCAAATAACGTTAGTGACATATGTAAGGTGGTCCCGCTGAGCAAGTATGCTTTGCATCATGGGATACTATGTGAAATATGTGTAATGTATAGTATTATAGGTAGATATGACAGATATTCAACACAGCATAACAGGCATAACATGCATACCACAGGTACCGTCTATCGGTATGTACAATAACAGGATACATATGGCCTGTAGGTATGGGACATAGTAATAGCATGATAGCTAATCTAAATGGAAGGGCTACCAAGTAACCATGCACAAAGGACAAGTAATAGCTGCACAGGTGCATAGTGGGGTACTATGCAGTCTGTCAAGTCCATGTGTAAGCACAACTACAGTGTCTACACTAGTGGCACCTCTCCAGGGTAGTGCCCTGTGAAGAGCAGAGCCAGCCATCTCCTGCACCACTGCACAGTACAGCCACTGCAGTGATCCCAGGCCTACATGTGTCTCCCAACCACCAAGGGAGGTATCACATGAACAGTGCTACTGAGTGTCCCTGTGTGATGTACTGAGGACTTATGTTCCACAGCATGGTGAGTGTCCGGTCTGGGAATGTAACCCAGAAGCACATCCCACTCATTGTGGCATGTGTGCACATATCCATGAGCATGTTGCTCACAGTGGCCTCTGCTTATGTTGCGTATGAGGAGTATATCCATCAATAATGTTGTGGACATGGGTCCTGTCTGATCAGCAGAGGTCACCCCTGAGTATGTAGTATGCAAATGTGTACAGATGTGGTGTCCGTAGTGCATCCGCAAATCGACACTGTCAGAGCTCAGTAAACGTCATGGTGTGTTAATGTTGTGGCATGTAAAGCTGTAGCTGTTGTGTAAGGTACACCATAAATGGGGTGGTGTACCCTTGAATGTGTGTAGATGTCATGTGTTCAGAGGTACAATGGGTGCCTATGTACCAGTTACACACCCAGTACAGATAGGTGTGGCCACGTAGGAGGATATCCACGCCACAGTGGCAATACGGTAACCACAGGAGTGGGTGCGACATATGTGTGTACTGCAAACATGTACAATGTGATATGTATGTAGGGGACCACCATCCATGTGATAGTCAGTGGGTGAATGGTGTAATGCAAAGGTGATGTGCATGCACCTTGTGTCATGCAGCTTGCTGCCATGATAGTCATATTATGTATCTGTCACAGCGACATCCGTATGGTTGGAGTCAGTATCAGCTGGTGGAGCAATCATAGCGCTTGGTATGTAGGGGATCTAAAGCCAGGCAGGGAAAGTGCCCTGTGCCAGCCTGTTCCACAGGGAAGCATATACATAACATGAAGGGCCCTATGACTGAGGACCGTGGTATGCCAAAGTACCCGACATGTAGTAGGTACTATGGTATGCTGGCCTCACTGTGTGTCCTGTCCATGAGCCACATAGCATAACATTGTGAGACACAGGGTACGATGTGCAGGTGGATGTGTATGTTGTCAATACCAGAATGGGGAATGGTGCTGAAAGGCAATGAGAGGACAATGTAGGATGTGTGGACTCCGCACCATCAGCAACTGCCCTGGTAACTGTATGAAAGGAGTCCACCATGTGTAGGGGCCATGCTCTGGCCTTAACAAGCCCAACTCGGGTGGCAGCAGAGGACGGGAGACCAACAATGTCTCTGAGAATGACGTCCCTGATGATGTGCCCCATAGCCATGCAGAACAGTCCAGTCAGGTGTGTAGGACTATAGTCCCACTCGTGCAATGCGGTGCCACCTGTGTGTAGTGTGATAAAGGCTGCCATGTGCCATTCATGGTCTACAATGTCTGAAACAAGGCTATTACTGAATATGGTGGCCTAGTGGTGAGACATGTAATTCGGAGGTTGGTGGACATCATAGCCTGGGACGTTGGAAGGTGACATGGGGCCAGTGTCCCAGGACACATAGAGTGTAGGTCAGTACTGTGTAGGTGTGACCACAGGGACACCACAATGTTCATGTATGGATTGGCCCTGTAGTGAGTGAGAGGGTGTACTGTCAGCATTGAATCCATCCTCCAGCATGTTGCCAACAATACCTGGGTCTGCAATGTTCCTGAGTGACTGTTGTATGTGACAGCAGATGTGGGTGTTGCCATCGAATACTGACATACCACCATAATGCCTGGTGGTACACCCCGGAATGTGTGGCAGTCATGTTTACGTAGCTAGTCTGGGAGTATGTGATGAGGGACCCTGTGGCCCCACCATGGCTGACCAGTGAGCCACCCCACACATGGGAATGTACACCACTGTGCAACAGCCTACACCTGTTGTTGTACATCATATGTCCGTGGAACATGACCACCAGAGTGGCGTCTGTTATCTGGTGTGTACCATCATGGCTCTGTGTGGAATAGCATGATCCATGCAGTTGTGTACATGCTAATTAAGTGCACCGGGGTATGTGTCAGCATTTGTATGTGCATTGTCCATCTGCACGGGTGTCATGATGTCAACAACCACTGTCAGCAGACGTCTGTAGTAGGTGTAGTAGTACACATGTACTGTGTATGCTGTGATGGGTGTGTTTCCAGGATGTGGCTAACATGGTAGATTAGCATATGTTTGGAATCCACCAATGAGGGGATAACCCCAGGTGTGTAACATCAGTCACATGGTGGTAGTGTCCATGCCAAGGGTAATGTAGGTCCTGGAGGTGGTGTGTATGTGTTGATCCAGCTGAGTGGAGGGTATGACTCATGGATGTGTCGGTACATGAGTGGCTATCCCAGTGAAGTGTGGGGTAGTGTCAGTCACACATCAGTAGTAGCTGAGGCCCACTGTCCACTATACCACCATAGAAAGTATGTTACCCGTGGGGTATGATGTTGACTCTGTCGCTTGTTACAATGTGTATAGCGGTCCCGGACACAGTTAGTTGCATGTGGAGCACCTCTGATGCATTGGGCTAAGCAACTTGCCAGGATGTGTGACAACATAGTGGGATATGGGAACCCCTCAGCTGTGGATGTGCCGGTCCAGGTATGTGCCTGGAAGGTATGGTCCGTCTATAACCTGTCATTGCAGGTGTGCTCTGCAGAGCCTACAGGCAGGTCCCAGTCACTGCAGAGATGTTGGAGTGGTGCATTATAAGGTGTGCCTTGCCTGCGTCGCCACAGGAAAGATGCAAGCAATGTGTCACATGACCCTATGTCACGCATGCCAGTTACCCTGCCGGTGACAATTATTGGAAGCTGTGCAGGACAGGCAGTATAGAAGCAGCAAGAGCCTAGCATGTGAGCTGTACTCCCAGGGCCGACAGGTGCAAGTCATCTGTGCCACAGCATTGTGTTTGACCAGGACAGTCATAGCGGACACATACCACATGCTTGTGGAATGACAACAGGAGCATAGGCAACTGTTGCAGTGACACAGTTGGTCACTGTACAGTGGTATCGTGTCTGGACGAATGCAAATGCTCCCCAGGGCTAGGCCCACACCCTCAGGGCTATAAGACTGGTGAGCTATTGCATGTCCCTGCACACGTAGTCTGTGAAGTGGCATCACAGGGCAGTCACACTAACATGGCGAATGACAGACATATCGTACCTGGTGAGGTGTGGCATGGGTGCATAGGTTATGTTGCAGAAGCAGTTACCCGACAGCAAGATGTAAGCGAATAACGCCTTGTGTAGCCTGCTGTGTGGAACTGCAGTGTGACACCCTACAGAGTCAGCTATAACTGGTGTGTTGTGAATGTTATAACACATTATTGGCTGTATGTGGTGGGCACACATGAGTCTGTGGGCTATAAGCTGGTGATGTTGTCTTCCATGATGGGGGCTACCTCTGGTGCCTACAGTGAGTATGGAGACATACTGCACAGGTTGTCCTCGTAGGTGTGGCCAGTGGTGTAGATTATGCGAGACAATGTGATGGGTGGGGTGTGTTGCGAATGTTACACATCCCCAAATGACTGTCAGGTGCAGTCAGGGTTAGCGACAGCATTACCCCCAGCCATAGTTGTCATCCTCCTGTCCCCAAAATGAGGAACATTAGCCCTCATACAGTGTGACAAATGGGCGAAATGTGGAACACTTACAACTGACTTACTAACAGCATCAACTAGGAAGGGCATATGATGGCTAAAATAGGCTGGTCTTATGTATAAAACAGATATTCCAATGAATTAATATGATTCTCATCTATCTAGCCATGGCTAGCAGGTAAACTATGTACAACAATGAATGTGTGTCGTATCCTTCCAATGTGGAACCTTGAGGAACATGCACCTTTTAGACCCCCAAATGAGGTACGTTCCCTGTAATGAGGTACACCTGAGAGCTATGGCCCAGCACGGCTGCAGAGGTGCATCCCCTACAGGCTGTAGTGCTGTATGTTGGGAAGTGAGCATTGAATGTGTACATGACACAATTGCTCTATTGCCACATGTACGACATATCCCTCATATAGACAGGCAGTAGCACTGGTATGTGACAGTTGGACATGCCTGCATATACAACCATGTCCCACAGGATATGTGTGTTACGTGTGTACAACAGCTGTCGTACCTTAAGCAAGCTGGGAAGTGTAGGACAGCCAGTGTACCTGTGGGAAGTGGTGTGGAATGGGCGCTATAGTAATCAGTAGCTCATGACATGCTCACATGTTCCGAACAAGTGCCTAGCATGACCATACAATACAGATAGGGTGTTGGATAATATCAACCCACAAGAGGTGATGACAGTCATTTAGGGTGGCACCGCACTATAACCCTGCTGAGTATGGTGTGCATGTCCATGAACCATTAGCACTGTAGATGTTAGCAGTAGATGTACAAGATAGCACGGATATCTGATTACAAATACCTTTGCATGTCACAGGTGTGTTCCACCAGTGGCCTGTTGACAGACCTACAACTACAAAAGGTGAAACAGTGACATGTGCACAGCATATCTGTGCCAGATACAGTAGAACAGGGTTAATGTGTTGTACCCCACCCACATTGTAACCCATACCACACAGACAAATGTTAGCCATCTGTGTATGTGAGGCTGTGAATGGCCATGACCTATCAGCTTAGCTGTGTCAGTGTTGTGAACAACATACAGAATGGGCTGTGTGTGTGAGGTGTGTCACATATGTGCACAGTCTGATGGATGATACCAGCAGTGTCACCGCTAGGTGAACATCCCTGTACCCATAAACTGCTACCTAGGCTGTGGTCAACATTATGGACACTGTGTAAGGATGGTGCTGTGCAGTGCACCCCCGACATGGTGACGTCTCCAGGCCCTTTAGGTAGTCATCTGGGGTACCCATGTCATGTCAGGGTGCCATCCATGAGCACGGAGATCACTGGCCAGGCATATACAGCACTGTGGTGACCAATATTGGATCACATACCACCTGTAAGGGGTAATGGCTATGCATGGATGTGCGAGAACAGCCTTCACAATCCACACGTCCACTATGCAGCATGCCGTCTACCTTGCAGAAGGACATTTGCTACACCATGATGATGGACATGCTACATGTCCATATCCTGATCTATATGACATATGTCATGGACAGCCACCGTTCAATACTAGGATCGCCACAGGCTGGACAGATCCCTGTGCCATACATGTGACATACTCCCGCCATACCATGCAAGCCTGTCCATCAAAGCTGCAGATGTCATCCCAGTCATACATGGTGTGATGGCCACATGGTAGATGTACTATCAACTGACTGGATCAGTAATGTGGCACTGATGCAGCTTGCGGTGGCACAATGGCCATCTGTAACAGTGTGGAAACCATGCCCGCACATGCTATGGTTGATGACCAACCCTGCGAATGTCGTCTGACTATCCATTGTCCCATGTCTATCACATGTGTAATACAGGCGATCCGTGTCAGGATGCTGAACAGTTGTACAGTGCTGTGTAGATGTATATGGCAAAACCTTCTTTAGCTATGTTAGAAACCTGGGAGGAAACTCCCAGATATGCTCAGAACTAGTTCAAAATGATGTGAAGATTACTGATCCTACAGACATTGCCAACATACTGGCTGACAGGTTCAGTGCAAACTTCTCCCCTCCCCCAAAAGGAGATATCTATACCAAGCGATTGCAGCCCCCAAACATCTCCAACGCCCAAGAGAACTGCTCTCTCCAGCAAAACACAGCATCCATAGGACCTGATGGTGTCCCCGGCTGTCCACGAACTCAATGAGGAATTAAACCCACAGCTAGGACAGCTGTTTAATCATAGTCTTACCTCTGGATACGTACCCAGGAGTGGCACTGCAACTGTGGTCCCACTTCACAAAGGCGGTGCCTCCACTGACCCTGGAAATTACCGGCCCATTAGCTTGACAAGCCTTATCTGCAAAGCCATGGAGAGGATCATAATGGACCTCATAAATAAAGACATAGGGAATTTGCAGACTTTGGATCCATCCCAGTTTGGCTTTGTCAAAGGCAGATCATGCCTTCTAAACTTGGTTGACTTTTCGAAACAGTCACCAAAGCCATCGATGAGGGAAAGGCAGTCCATGCAGCCTACCTCGATCTGGCTGGCCTTGATACAATACCCCACTGGGTATCATTGAAAAACTCATCAGCTTAAATGTTAACCCATACATCACAAGATGGGTTGCAAACTGGCTGAGTGACAGAACCCACAGGGTCAGAGTTGCTGGCATATCAGACTCAAAGCCTGTCACAAGTGGTGTACCACAGGGCTCAGTCCTGGCCCACTCTTGTTTGGCATCTACTTTTCCGGTACAAGCAAACACAGGAGGGTTATGGCTGACAAAGTTTGCAGATGACTGCAAACTGGGCGCCATAGTAGAAAACACATCTGACACAGATATCCTTCAGAAGGGTCTCACAGAAACGGATAGCTGGTGCCAGAGCCATGGCCTAAAGTTAAATGCCAAAAAATGCATAGTCATACCCTGGGAAAACAAGGTTACCCCTAGCTACCAAATAGGTGGCAATCCACTGAGCACAGAAGAAGTTATCAGGGACCTGGGGACCCAGGTTGATAGTAGTCTGTCATTCGACACCCATGTAGCTAAAGTAGTTAGGAAGACCTTCTACATTGCCCACCTTATCATGAAGGGATTCTCATCTAGATCAAGGGAGGTCATAGTCTCCCTATACTCATCACTCATCAGACCAATGATTGAGTACAATGCCCCATTCGGAATGTATCTGACCCGACACTTGCAGCAGCTGGAGAGGCCACAAAAGTTCCTCACCAAAAGGATAAAGGGTCTCAAACATCTGTCCTATGCTGCCCGACTGAAAGAACTCCAGCTCTATTCAGTCGCCATCAGCTTGCAGAGGTGACCTTTGCCTAACATACAAGGCCATGTCAAACCCAGATTTGATGAATATGCTTCACCTCAAAAAATCTAGATCCGTCAGAGCCACAAGGGCGGGAGACTTAAACCTCAACACGGCTATTAATAGGACATGCTGGAGGGATAGATTCATCACCCAAAGACTCCCTATGCTGTGGAATAAAATCCCGGTATATGTGAGGCAGAGCACCTCGCTGGCCTTGTTCAAGAGAAATCTTGACCAATGGATGGGAGATCGCAGATATACCCCAGGGATTACCTCAGTGTCACTGCTCAACAGAGGCACAGCAAAATAATGGGTATAGTTCCCCATACTAAAGGGGTGGCGTAAGCCACAAAACTATGGGCTAGGTTTGTAAATGCCCTCGGGCAGATAGCCTAGTATGAACCTATGAACCTATGATCATATGCATGTACAGGTGTCCATGTGTATGTGTGCATTGTCATTGCTCAAGTCCATTCCGGCTGTGTCAGTGTTGATATGTGACATATACACAGCATCCAGGTCAACAGTAGTACCGTGGACACATCGAGGCATGTGCAGATAGGTAAGAACACAAGTGCAGGCAGATAGACATGCCCACAGCAAGACAGCATTTACATGGACTATGAACACTGTAATGAGGCGACACACATATATGGTGGTGATATCCAATGCATAATGGGTGTGACATGTGTGACACAAACACGTCAGTCGTGTCAGTGTCATGGTGCTTTCCAAAGATAACTGTGCAGATGCAGTAGATGTCATAGAAATGTATGTGCAGCAGTATCTCTGTACATCTCTGAAACTGTGACCTGTCACCATCATTATGTTTTACAGATAATGCCCCGTACACACCTCCCAGCATACACCCGCCAGGAGGATGATGTCCTCATCCCACTGCTCCATGACAACTATGACTTGTTGTTCAGCCATGTGCCACAGCATGCCCAGCAGCGGGATGACCTGTGGCAGGATCTACGCAGGAGGGTGAACGATGTGGGTGGCCATAACCGCACCTAACAGCAGGTGCGCAGACACTGCATGGACCTGATACAACATGCAAAACAGCGTGCCACTGCAATCGCCAGGGAACAAGGTGGAACAGGTGGTGGGCCACCAACCCAGCCCCCACTCACACACACCGAGGAGCTACTGGCCAGTCTGGGGACACCCACGGAACAGCATCCAGAAACACTAGCAGCCATCGTGGAGGTGGGTGTCTCCCAACCAATGAGCCTGGAGTTGCCTGGTAAGTCAGTAATGTACATATGGCTATTATATCCCATGTAGTTGCATGTGTCACTGTACATAATGTAAAGTAACAACATATGCCAGGTATGTGGACACACATGCTGCATAGTACAGTATGCTATGTTGTGTATGCACACATGTGCATACTATATGCTATTACACAGGTGAATGTGTGCACATGCACAGTGCAACCTGTGGCTGTCATAAAGTCATGGATAATGTACATACTCGTGTGTCACCCCTATACAGGTACCTCTGGCGTGCCGCACAGACATGGGTCTGTTGCAGGTGAGACTGTCATCAGTATCAGGCATGTTAGTGTAGATCTATTTGCCATGTGGCCAGTTAACAATTGCACACCTGATGTTTGTTCCAGTCACGATATGCAGGTCGCACCAACATGCATTCACACACACCACCCATGTGCAATATATGCAAACATAATGATACACAGACTTGAAACCACAGTACTTGTCATTGCAACATGTGTGGTCAGCTGTGCATACAACGGTGGAGGTGTTCTACAATGGAGGCATATGTAGTATGCATTGGAACAACATGTGTGGTATGCACACAGTAACACACAGTGAGCTGTGATATGGGCAGCCCACAAGTGTCACCATTGTGTCATATGCCCCCGTATTGGGTGCACACACTGTGATGTGCCACCAGACATGTCCCAGACATGTAGTGTCCTGTCTGCAATATTGTCACACTATCACATGACCTATACCCCACATACCAAACATACAACCCGTTGTCTGCATAGACCTGTGGAATGTGACATATCTGACATGTATGGGTGTATATTATATGGGACCACACAGACATGTGGAGAAGATGTCCATCACACACAATGGCCACCACATGTGCACACATGGCCATGGGGGATGGCCTGAGACATGTAGCCACACAGTACATGGGATGTGTATACACCCTGTTGCACATTGTCCACACATGGTCCAATTATAGCCCTAGTTGACCGATTATACAGTTGATGTGGTACAGTGGACAAACTAAAAGTCTGAGTACAGCTACTGGAGGTGTCACTGAAGTCTACCAAATACGATCTGTCGAACATTACGACTGTGTTGCAGTTATGGCTATGCAATGTGTACACATTATGCATTCTACAGCAACATACATGCCTCATGTTGCCATACAATGGCACAGTGTCTGTACTTCACACTGTATAGCAATGTAGACGGCTCACACTACCCTCCCGTGCTCATACACATTTAATAAATATGCATTCTATCTGTAGGACATACACACAACACTGCAATGTGAAGCCCATTATGATGCTGTACATGTGTCAGGACACCATTGTGTCAAACATGTATGCATGTTAATGCACATGTCAGCAGATTACATGTCAAGGACACGTCAGACGTGTACTGTTATCCTGTTCTGGCCCACATGGTGTATCACAGAGATGCATGCGTACTACCATGATTGTGTGACCTGCATGGCTACTGATATGACACCTGCTTGCTGTAGTGTGCACCCCAGGGAGGTATGCTTACTAACACTATTAATGTCTGAGCTGCATGCCCTCTGCTCTATCGCAGGCATGCTGCATGCCATCTTACAAATCACATGCATGGTGTGTCTGTGTGTGTGTCTGTGTGTGTGTCTGTGTGTGTGTGTGTGTGTGTGTGTGTGTGTGTGTCTGTGTGTGTGTGTGTCTGTGTGTGTGTGTCTGTGTGTGTGTGTGTGTGTGTGTCTGTGTGTGTGTGTCTGTGTGTGTGTGTGTGTGTGTGTGTGTGTGTGTGTGTGTGTGTGTGTGTGTGTGTGTGTGTGTGTGTGTGTGTGTCTGTGTGTGTGTGTCTGTGTGTGTGTCTGTGTGTGTGTCTGTGTGTGTCTGTGTGTGTGTCTGTGTCTATTGTACTTTACAGTATTTTTTTGCATTCACAGTGATGTAGGTGCATTACCCTCTTGCGGTCCATCTGATGTTAGTGTCCCCACAGATACTAGCGGTGATGAACATATGCATGAGGTACAGGCAGGGTTGTCAGGGGCTGAATCTGTGCCAATGGTTACCATCCCAGCTATGTCCCCCTCTTCCCCGCACACAGTTCTGCTGCCAACACATACCACATCACCGGTGGCCATAGAGGAAGGACAGTCAGTGTCTGTTGGCGTGGGACAGGAACGTGTGGTGGTTACAGAAGGTGTGTCTGCACACCATGGTGTCAGTGTAATGACTGCAGATGTGCCACACAGGCATGTGGCCGGTGCTGCTCGTAGGAGGACCTCCGGCAGACATGCACCTGCAGGACAGAGCGCAGCAGCTGGTATCACCAGACACATGTTCCAGACTGTAATGGCGGCACAGGCACGTGCTGAACGGCAGAACAGAGAAGGGCAGAGGCTGCAGAGGGCTGCTATCCACACCCTAAATGACAACATCCAGGCATTGGCGAATGCTCAACAGCAGATTGCTAATGTTCTGGATAGGCGACTAGGTGAAATTGTCGGTATCCTTGACCGAGGCATGGCAATCCACGAGCGGGAGCTATCTGTGCTGGAACACCTAGTAGGAGTGAGGCGTAGGCCACGTGGACGTAGGCCAGCAACAGCACCTAGTGTAGGTCGACGTGACCATGCCACCTCACATGCCCGCTCCCATAGTGCCAGTAGCAGTAGCAGTGCAGCTGCTGCTGCGCTGTCAACACCAGGACACAGCAGGCCACGTGGACGTGGCCCTGGACAGTCTCAGTGGGGACACGTTTCCAGCGGACATGTGTCGTCGGACAGTAGCCACTCTGTACCTCCACCTGGTAGTGCCCGTGCAACCCCAGGCAGGCACAGGTCACATGGCCGTGGACGGACACAGTGAGCTGTACAACCTGCACTGTACAATCTGGGGCTGTCAATTATACCCCGTGTAGGCATCACAAATGGCAGAACTGTGTACACACATACACGCACACAGCAAACACAACTGTAGGGCTCCACAACACCCACATGCATTCTGCACAGATATGTATAGTCAACTCACCAGCCCTTACACACACACATGATGTTATCCATTGGTGCAGCCTATGCCCCTGGCAAACATATCACCCTGTGCATATGATGAAGCCTGTGCCACATCCCTGTCACCCACACCATCGGTGCAGGGTTATGCACAAATATTCTGATGCACAGGGTGAACAGCATAGTGAGAGGTGTGTATGCATAGTGAGGGATGTGTATGTTGCAGTGGTTGTGTGTGAATACTGAGTTGTGTATGTGACATAGGTTTGTGTACTGTCAACATGCACCAGTCACACCATGTAGTGCAGGTGCAGCATGCATTGTGATGTGTTCACGGTATGTGTCTCGGTTACATCTGTAGCAGCATGTTTGTTGTGATACCCTGGTTCCCTCCTATGGTGTACTTGCATGTGTCTACAGGTAGCAGTGTTTGCAGTCCCCCACGTGTAACTGTGGAGTACACACAGGCACGTCTGGCAATATCAGCATGCTACATGTACCCTCATCCTGAGTGTTGGACACACAAACATGACACAGATGTCTGCACATATACTGCACCTGAGACATGTGGTCAGTGCCACAGGCTACACTGGACAGAGATGTGGCATACATAGAAGGACACATTACAGGTATGGTGACATGGTGCAGGGGTTGTACACAGCAGCCTGGCCAATGATGATGTGAGGTGTCACGTGGTAGCTGGAGGCCACACTGTGCAGCAGTAGGACCCATAACAGTATGTGAACATGGCCACAGTCACGGGGTGTACACCACTATAACACACACCCCATAGTGTGCAGCTGGGGACCCTTGCCTGTGTGGTCATCACCCACACAGTACTATGCACCCACGCGAAGTGTCACAGAGAAGGGACATGCACAGGTAGCCAGTATGGCTGGGATCTATGGCATCAACAAGGTTGTGCAATGCATCATCATTATGGGTTAGTCAACACGTGGGGCCAGTGATAATTTCCCACTGTATATTAGCATACACACTCACACCAAGCACCAGACATACATACAGACACACACACACTGTGGTGACTACACATGTGTATACGGACAGCCGATGTGTGTGATGCACATCATCGGCGAACGTCATGCTTCCCACACTGACGTATGTACAGTTCTCTACAATGGTGTACAGGGATGTGTAGCAACTGGGACATATTCCCCGCAATATGTGGCAACCCTGGTCACACATTCGGACACACATGGCAGTGCTGGGAATGATACACCAGCCATATGATGACACGTTTGCTGGACATGCAGCGGTATTGATTGCATTATGTGTACCAACGCTATATCTGGCAAATGTGCTGCTATATACACACCGGAGGTTGTAGGTGTTACAGGTGCCATATGACATATAGTTGTTAACACCTGACCACTGTGTATGCATTATGTCAGCACCGTCACGTAACAGCGACATAGCGTACAGTTAGCACATGGCATGATAGGATGGTGTGTGACACAACTGTGAGCCACCCCCTGCACACATATATCTAGACAGGTGGCTCACCACGTTACGTACACACATCCCTCCATACGTGCTGTTTGTATGTCACCGTATACAGATGTCAATGATGGGTCTGCATTGCGTCTGCATGTCGTAGGTAGGTGCAACTATGTTACGGACATCGGCCACTGCACAGGCATGTTTGCTGCATGCACAGTACAGATGTCACATGTGTCTCCTGTTGCCATGTTTGTATGCATTGCTATTGTTGGACATGTGTGTTGACATACATGACACATGGACTGCGGTATGATATCATGGGTGTCACAGGCGACCAGTACAGGGGTATGTGTCCCTGTCAACACTGCTACACCCTGTAGTGTGAGCATTCAACAGACATGGGCCCACCTTCAATTCGCATGTGTAGCATTGATTGGGCCAGTGTTATGCACGAGGTACGTCGAAGGCCATGTATGTATGTGTTGTGTGTGCAGTCCATGCACACATCCACACAATCACGTGTACGATGGACCCAGACGTGTGTTCATTGGTGTACAGCAACAGTCAGGTGTCACAGCTGTGTAAGGGCCATGGTATGTCATGAGCCGACCTGTTTATGTATACTGGCATCGTTGCAATGCATAACACCTGTTGGATCCCTGTTGGTATGTGTGTACTCTGCACAGCTGGTGTACACAGCTGTACAGCCCAGTGGTCATATGCAACATGGTGTTGTGGGACCGTAAGGCTGTGTAGTGCTTCACCAACGACATGGTGCTGACTTGACAGCTACAGTGTACACTGCAGTGTGTACGTGTGTGACCTACACCTGTGACAGCTGTGATGGCAGCTGTGTGTGTATAGGTCACTGCATGTGTGACCACCCTGTGCGTGAGGGCAGTTATACCTTACTGTGCCCTTCTGTTTGTACACTCCATCTGCATGCAAGATTGCCCTTTGCAACTGCTACGTGTGTGAGCATGCCCAGTACGCCGTTGTGTAGATGGACACACAGTACATTCCACACTGCGCCCCTCCGTGATTAGACTCCATGTGCATGCAAGATGGCCCTTTGCAACAGCTAAGTGTGTGAGCATGCCCAGTACGCCGTTGTGTAGATGGACACACAATACATTCCACACTGCGCCCCTCTATGATTAGACTCCGTGTGCATGCAAGATGGCCCTTTGCAACAGCTGTGTGAGCATGCCCAGTACGCCGTTGTGTAGATGGACACACAATACATTCCACACTGCGCCCCTCCGTGATTAGACTCCGTGTGCATGCAAGATGGCCCGTTGCAACAGCTAAGTGTGTGAGCATGCCCAGTACGCCATTGTGGAGATGGACACACAGTACATTCCACACTGCGCCCCTCCGTGATTAGACTCTGTGTGCATGCAAGATGGCCCTTTGCAACAGCTATGTGTGTGAGGATGCCCAGTACGCCGTTGTGTAGATGGACACACAGTACATTCCAAACAGACGTGTGATACTAAGCGTGTGGGCATGGCCATTGACATCCTGTATAGCCATGGTGGTCATCCAGGCACCAGATGTCCAATTTCAATGTCACGATGGATGCCTACATTCAACACACTTGTTGCTCTCTCGAAGGGTGTACTGTCTGTGGCGCATCCCATATCTATTCAGTGTTTGTTGTGCTCCGTAGATATTTAGTTGGCCCGTTGACAGCACTGGCGTGTTTGTGTATGTCTACCTTGGGACGGTAATATGCTTTCAGACCGCTCACTCTCTAAACATTCCCTATCGGCATCTTTGCCTTTGCGGATGATGTCACCCACCTAGAAGTATGCCTCTGAGAGTACTGTGTTCAGTAATCTCGGTAGCGCGTTCTGTAAATGCGTAATGCTGTAGTGTGTTAGAATAGGTAGGTGTGTGTTCAACTCCCGGCCCTTCCAAGTGTGTGTGTGTGTGTGTGTGTGTGTGTGTGTGTGTGTGTGTGTGTGTGTGCGTGCATGTGTTTACAGCTGCCTGTGTACACAGTAATGCTTTTAGATGCCTCACAACACATACATTCCCTATCGGCGTCTTTGCCTTTGCGGATGATGTCACCCACCTAGAGGTATGCCTCTGGGAGTGCTGTGTTCAGTAATCTCGGTAGCGCGTTCTGTAAATGCGTAATGCTGTAGTGTGTTAGAGTAGGTAGGTGTGTGTTCAACTCCCGGCCCTTCCAAGTGTGTGTGTGTGTGCGTGTGTTTACAGCTGCCTGGGGACACAGTAATGCTTTTTGATGCCTCACAACACATACATTCCCTATCGGCGTCTTTGCCTTTGCGGATGATGTCACCCACCTAGAGGTATGCTTCTGAGAGTGCTGTGTTCAGTAATCTTGGTAGCGTGTTCTGTAAATGCGTAATGCTGTAGTGTGTTAGAGTAGGTAGGTGTGTGTTCAACTCCCGGCCCTTCCAAGTGTGTGTGTGTGTGTGTGTGTGTGTGTGTGTGTGTGTGTGTGTGCGTGTGTTTACAGCTGCCTGGGGACACGTTAATGCTTTTAGATGCCTCACAACGCATACATTCCCTATCGGCATCTTTGCCTTTGCGGATGATGTCACCCACCTAGAAATATGCCTCTGGGAGTGCTGTGTTCAGTAGTCTCGGTAGCGCGTTCTGTAAATGCGTCATGCTGTAGTGTGATAGGGTAGTTAGGTGTAGGTTTGATTCCCAGGCCTGCCAGATGTGTGTGTGTGTATGTGTGCATGCTCCCATCTGCCTGGGGACTCAGGTTATGCTTTTAGATGCTTTGCAATACAGACGTATCCTGCTGCCGTCTTTGTCTTTGCGGATGTTGACACGCACCTAGTAGAATGCCTGTGTGTCTGCTGTGTTTAGTAGTCTCGGTAGCGTGTTCTGTAAATGCGTCATGCTGTAGTGTGATAGGGTAGTCATGTGTAGGTTCGATTACCAGCCCTGCCACATGTGTATGTCTGTATCTCTCTCTCTATATATATATATATATATTTTCTGCCCATAACCCTGCTCTTGCATGGGCAGCTGACTGTTTTATGTATCGCATATTTGCATAGCTTTCACATACCAATGGGGTATGTTGCAACTCCCAACATTGTCCATGCAACGTCCATGTTACGGGCGGTGTTACATGCCCTTACAGGCATTTGCTGTATATCTTGGCAGACATCTATCCTTGCTGTACTCTCACTGTACTCGTACACGCCGGAGGCTTCATGTATCATGGCCTAATTTTGATGTGTGTATGTCTATTTGTGCTGTGTGCATGGCTGTGGGTATGTCTCAGTATCATCATTTGTAAAGAGGACAGCCCTAAAGGTTCTTCATGTAGACTGCTGTGTCATTTGCAATGTCAGCACATACCTGCGGACAGTACTGCACGTCCTACTGCAGCGCATGTCATACCTTCTGCGTTATCTTGCAGTCAATATTGCTGTTTCCTCACACATGTATCTGTTTCTGTTCATACCACTCCACCTCCTAGAGCAAGTTGCTGGACAAGGCCTTATCTGATAGTGGGACACATAGGGGCAGTATTGACATGTTGCTCTTACAAACGTAAATAGTTGGCACAATAATAGGTTTTGCATTAGTATGGCTTTTCTGTCGGATTTGGTGTCTTACGCATGTTTGTCATCATTTCATGTCTTCAGTTATCATGGAAGTGCCAGAATGTTACTGTTACGTGGAACACACCCAACATATGAGGCAGAACTCTGCACATTCATCGTAAATCTGTACAGTTGCGGAGTATGTGTCTGTAACAAAATATCAACTTTCTGACACCAATACACACACTGTATGGCGGCATCACAGGCCACATGCCATTACATTTATATTGCAGGACGCACCCACCCAGACAGTTGTATTCCTCACACAGGCCAACAGCTGCTTATCCACACTAATTGGTCTATCATGTGCCATATGTGTGCGCCGGTATTTGCGCTTTCCGTCAGTGGCAGAGCTCACGTATGTGTCTGGGGGACTGGACATTGTTACGGTGACACTGCATGACTCCCTGAGGGATACATTACATTTGTGTCTATTAACCGTCCACATTGACATTCACAGGGCATACGTTGTCATTCACATTTGTCGGTGTACATGCGTGTGACTTGTACATGTTTTCTCATTTGTCCTGATGTCTTTCTTCTCACCTGTCCACCTAGTATCACAGGTTCTGTACATGTATTCTGGACAGGTTACCATCATACCCCTAACCTGTACATATTATGGGTAAACACCCTGACGTTTGACCTTGTTACATTTGTCATAGTGATGTGCCTTTCTGGTACATTGCTGGCAAGGCATTACGGACTGTGCGGTAGATAATAGTGACTGACATTTCCATTACATGATTAGTAACACTCATAACATCCATATTCATGGGTACGCCAGTATTCTCACCACATTCTGACTTTGTCTGGGGTATATCTAATATAGTCCCGATTTGTATTTCATGTACTATGCCTTAGTGCAGCTGTGTTATTCTAACAGTCTGCCAGGTATGGGTACCATCTTGGTCGTACGCATGTCCATCCATGATTATCGCCTACATGACACTGATATAGGGCCCTACATATTGCCAAAATGGTTTCCGCAATATCCAGTGGATGGTTTGCCCCATTATTGGGGATATAGGCGTGTGCTATACCCACATCACTCCCGCGGGGCGGGCCTAAGAAATCCCTGCCAAACAACACCAAGGCCCATATCTGCATACCCATGATTCCCATACCTGACAACCCTCTACAGTACCCATTACACATTTTTAATGTGTGCATTACTGAAGTGTGGAGACACTTATATGCACTCCCCACTCTCCGGATATCAGTTCGTACGTCATACATTCTATCGACACATGTGTCATCACCCTTGCACCTGATACTGTTGCATGTACAGCTATTTCGTATTTGCTGTGGTCACTTGTTTTGCATCAATGTCGGTTGACACTACGTATTCCAATTTATGGAGTCCTGCAATGGACACCTATCTGCATGTTTAAAGTGTAGAACTTGCTGGACTGTCACTTTCTGGCCAATGTTTTTGAATGCTGCAGTTTATTCACCTTTCCTGCATGTCTGTTTGTCTACCCATATTAGATGTAACGTCGCCTATTTATGTACATATGTCATATCTACGGGACATAAGTCTGTTGTGTATACATATATACATGTACAATCCTCATTTCATAACTTGCTTTGGTTTACGTCTGTGGATTATGTGTATACACATATATCTATTTCCATACCATACCTTTCCACTATACAGATTGTCGCTGAGTGTACAGCTGCTTGACCCTTTATCTTCGCTGTGTTTTACATAAACCTGTGTCTATCTGGCAATGTAGTGGCATTTCATCTGAGACTTACGGTGGGGATTTCTGGCAAGCAGTTCAGGTTACGACTGCATACCCTTCAGAGAATCGATGCTACTGACACACCCGTTATTCTATCCACTTTCTATTTTTGTTCTGGCACATATCTGGGGTTTGTCCCTATATGTACCGGTAGTTTGCATGGCTTCGTCCGGTTTCATACTTTACGAGGTTAACGGGTTTGAGCCATGTATAACTAACGTGGAGGAAACAGCATTCATTTACTATGCTGTGAGCAGATCACACACGCACAGGCGCACTTGCATTTCCTTATTGTAGGTTACGCTGGCGCATACATATCCTTATTGTGGGTTACATATGTTTACTAAGTCTTTGTGCTTACGTGGGCTTTATTACTTGTGACAGTACCAGTACTTATCTGTAATCCCGTTAACGGACGTTTGCGAAACACACGTTCACCTTTACTTATTTAACTGTCTGTACAGCACAGACGCATTCATTACACTTTCACATTATATGTGCTGTAGTCGTTGTTCAACCAGGACTGCATTCACGTTGGCCGGATGCTGTAACCAGTATACGTTTGGTGTTCTGACTCATTTATATGCATACCCATAGTACATAGCTACATTAACATATGCCTCTC
The DNA here is from genome assembly GCF_019279795.1 of Protopterus annectens. NCBI lineage: Eukaryota > Metazoa > Chordata > Ceratodontiformes > Protopteridae > Protopterus > Protopterus annectens. The sequence goes on from NC_056745.1 coordinate 803,677,067, forward strand.
TGCTTCACTTATGTCACAGGCATCCATTCTCCTGCTGGGAAGAATGCGGTACTACATGTTACACATTCCCTATTCCCTACTGCTCTGGACCCATGCTGCATATTTCATCACTGCAGAGATATTCAGAACCCAAAGGCTTATATTCCTGACACATACAGGTCTTTAATTGTCAGGGTGTTTATGTGGTGATCTGGGTTTAGGCTTGTCCGACTGGTGAACGGAACTGCCCTGACCGTGTTCAAATGTCAGACAAAGCACATGGACAGGGATTGTACATTTTGTACATTTAATCTGTTTACAGACACAGGTGTTTGGGCACCTGTCCGCAGCTTATGATGTTGGCAATACATAATATGGGTGGGGGTGGTTATGATACATAATCCACGGTGAGTGGTGTTCCCATTCACATTTGACTATTTCCTGTATTCATTCTTACGGGGGTTATTATTTTGCACATGACGTAACTATGAATTAACTACGGGTATGCAGTAGTACAGTCAACATATGTGACGGTTTGTTACAGTATATTTGTACGGACCTCTGTAATACTGGGGCTACCCCACATCCTTCACAACAATTCCTGCTTATGTACATACTATTATTCAGTGAACTTTTGAAGCTTGTGGGAGCAGTAATTACATCTGTCCCTATTTGTCCTCCCATCCTTTTGGGCTTTGTCCAGGTTTTGTTGCTGTAATAGGTTGAGAGGTGGTGTCGGTATGTGATTGAGTTGAATATATACTGTCGATAATTCGGTGGGGTGTAGGGTTACCACTTGTTCCTCTTTGCGAGGGGAGGTCCTACTTTGGACAGTTGTGTCCTGAAATGACACCTAAGACATGGCAAATGTCCTGTGATTTTAAGACAATAATATATTTCTTATTTTCTGTACTAGTTGCATGATACAGGTATTTTGTATCTGGTACACATAACTATTATTTGGGATAGCATAATCTATTCAAATGCTATGGCATGAGCTTTTATCTTGGCATACACGTGTATTTCTGTCCTTTGCACTGGCCGGGGGGTATGTTTTATCCTGCAAATTCTCACATTTCTACAAGGGATGTCCCACCTTGGCCATCTGAACAGGTGGCAACCCTAGTGGGGTGACCTGCATGGTGGACAGCTGTTCCATCCTGCGTAGTATGAATTACATGTCTGTGTAGAAACTGAACAGTACCATGACTACACATACATGTTTTGTCTAGATGTGTACAGTAATGGACACCGTGGCGTGTACACAACTCTGAGGTTTCAACAGGTTACTTACCCCACGCGGGATGTACACACATTTTGCCGTAACATTAATGCGCGGGCATTTGGATTTACATACCTGTGATGGGATGTTTACATTCGTGGGATACATATTTGCAATCCGGACACTGCCTAGGATGATACTTCCTACTACATATGGGGAATACTCGCTATGTGCAGATGTACGGATGTACAAGGCTGGTAGCTGGATTTGGTGGACATTCGGACATGGGTGCGGGTTATGTGCTATACTGGGGTTGTTGCGTATTGCATTTGCATGCATGGGTTCTACTTTTGGATATCCTGGTTCCGCGTATAGCATCCTATGTGTATGTGACGGGTACATTCCTGTTCATGTGTGTAGCACATTTTAATATACATATGTTTGTGTGTGTTTGGCATACAATTTGGACTGTCAGGTTTCTTTACGGTTGTTATATAGCCACAACTGCCCTGCTGTGTACTATCACTACCACTGTGGAACTGCTGGTGACCATACCCATGGGGCTAGATGTGTGTATTGGTGGCACGCTGACATGATGCGCTTCACTTCCACTGGGTATAACTTCTGACAGTGCAGTACATTACGGACACACGATTTTAAATATCATTTGTTCCATGGACGGAATATTATCTTATGTTGCGTGCATTTCTGTTTGGTTCTCTATTTTGTGTGGCCGAGAACTGTCTTGCATGCTTTGCATACGTTTCATTATCCACAGACACTGATAGGTGCGATTACTATTGCAGGCAGGCTATAATATTCAGCAGTTTAGGTTGCTCATCACCAGCCGACATTGACACGCCTCCGGTCGCAGCTTAGTAACGCCCCATGCACTCGCGCACGTGTCCTATGCACGCGAATGTGGTAGTGGCGCACTTTCATTAATATGCATATGGCGCTACTACACCATTTATATGCCACACGGCCGGCGCAGGCCTTACACCGGCCTTGCGCCAAGCTTCATGAATCCGGGGGATGGTCTACCAGTGGTCATCTTCATGGATAAATCTTCTGATGAGGAGTGGTTTATCTCATGTTTATGATAGCCTTGCTGTAAAAAGATCACATGACATTCTATTAATGGCCATCAAGTTATCATTATCATTTGTATGGAGTCTAGAAGCCCTTAAAAATTGACCTTTTTAAGATATTGTTAAAAATATGCGTCAGGTGCATGATGGAACACTGCAAAATATTATTCTTCCAGCAATTTTTCCTATATAGCGAACTATTTAAAAAGCCATAGTCATTAAACGTCAAAGACATATCAAGAAAATCTATACTCTTATCAGAATAATGTTTGTTTGTGTCTTTCGGCTTTTCATGGTTAGGGGTCGCCACAGCAGAACTCCAGTCTGCTAATGATTGGTAGTGGATTTTTACGTACCAGGTTACCAGCCCTGACGCACAACCTTCAACGAAGGCATGCCCCATTCACGTATGCCTCCACACAGAAGACGCTCTAGCTGAGAATCGAACAGGACAACGTCTTGCTATGAGGTGACAACGCTATCGCAGCACCACCACCGCAGTCTCTTATTAGAATAATGCATCATAAATTTAAAACACTGACTGCTATCTAGGAAATGTTTTATGTGCAGATCTTTATGACAACTCATCCACTGACTTAAGAGACTAGAAATCTTAAGCTACTAAAAATAACTGTGAATAACCCAACTGCTGGACACAGACTAAACATCTAATGTACAAATGTTATACCATCATTGCAAAATTGTTTGAACATTGTGGCTTGTTACTATATAAACATAGAATGTTAGTATCCTCATCACAACAAGCTGAAATGTTATAAGACATGCAGAAAAGGCATTAGGTCTAACAAAATGTGATGAAAGAGCCAATATGTCAGTATGGTGGTCAAACTTTAATCTGGACATTGCAAAACTGGTGTTGAGGTGTCAATTCTGTATTATTCATAGACTGCCTCAAAGAAGAAAGCCATTACTGCCAACTCCCTTACCAGAAGGTCTTTGGCAAACGAGAGTTGACCTGTGTGAGTTTAAGAGAAAAGGTACTTATTAGTAGTGAACAGTTATTGTTGTGACACTCAGATACTACATGTATAAAGCACAACTAGCCAACAAATCATAGCAAGGTTCAAGCCTATGTTCAGAAGAAAGAGTATCCATTGAACTCCTTACAAATAGATTATGTCAACTGAGTTCCAGCAGTTTACTGATGACTACTATTTCATCTGTGTTACATCAAGTCCATACTATCCTTATTCAAATGCTAAGAAGGCAATCCAAGCATCTGAAAAGATCTTGAGACAGCCATATCTTTACAGATTTCTTTGTCATATCAAGCTACTCCACACAGTGTGACGGGAGTAATCCCTTCTCAGTTAATGCATGGAAGACAGATAAGGAATAACATGCCAATACCTGCATCCAAGCTTGAACCTAAATCCATTCTGCACGAATCCACAACTTACTTCCCAATCTGGAGATATCAAAAATCTGGACAAAGGCCCATGAAAAATAAGAACAAGTGGCCAAAAATGTGGACACTAATTAACATAAATTTGCGTGCATAATAATGTAATCCTCCCACTTTGATGGAATTGTGGGATACTAACATTAAAATAATTGTGAAAATGTTTCCCAGTTTTAACATGAACTCTAAAAATACACATTCCACACAGAAACACCACACCATCTCCTGCTGTTCTTGATGTGATTCACTTAGTTTCTGAACTTGGTGCTTCTGTCTCCTGCCTTCAGCCATTACTGTCATATAAAAGTAGCTGATCACTCCACTTCTGCCCTGTTTTACACATTTTGAGGTCTTTGCTATCATTTTTTTCTATCTTCACCTTTCGGGTGCTGCTATCACCACACATCGACCAAATTCAGTGTTTGCATGCCATTGACTTCTGACCTATATTTGTCAGACTTCCCCAGAAGACTTCAATTTTTATTATGTTACTTCAGCTCAGCAGTTCATTAAGTCTTTTCATCTGACACTGTGAAATCATCTTTCCTTTCTGAACCCATCTACTGAACAAGTTAGTTTCTATTTTCTCAAGCTTCTTATGCGTAAAAAAATGATCCACTTTATAAAGAAAATACACGCGATGCAACTATTTTGCTCCATCCCCACATAGGACCGTCCTATATCAGAACCCACTTTCTAACTCTATGCATCATCTCTGCACTCACATCATTTGCCCTCCTACTCCTCCTTAACCTCCAAATATTTCCAACAATTTATCATCCTCAATTGTAATTCACTGTTAATGACCCTTAGACTGTACTGTTGCTAGATTTTTACTACTATTATTGTGGAATGTAAAATTTCAATTGTAATTCACTGTTAATGACTCTTAGATGTACAATTGCTAGATTTTATTATTATTGTAGAATGTAGAATGCTGCATAAAGCTGTATGACTTCTTTGCTGTGTATCTGTATATGCTAATATGTTTGTCATTGTTACTGGAGCTTTTCTCCCAGAGCCTCCACTAAAAACAGGCTCTTTTTAGGCCCAGTGGATTTCCCCCCAGTCATCAAACTGAAATAAATAAATAAATAAAAATACAATTTTGCAAGAGTGCTACTATAGTCTGTCCTCATGAAAATAAATCCACCATCATCGGAAAGTGCTGCACAGAGTTCATACAGCTGAATCCCTAAAATGAAGCAAAAACTTCAAATACACATTTGATGGTGAGCAACTGGACATCAAGAAATTGCAAGATCTGACTTTTGTTAATGGACAGAAAAGCTGCATGAAAATCTCCATATCTGAGCTGAGCCATCCACAGCCCTTTTTCCCCATTTTTGCACAAGGGGTCTGTGCTAGCCTACAAGCCGGTAATCAAATGCATTTTGAACAGGACAGAATCAATATGAACAATGCAAGACATCTGCCAAATTCCATGTGAAAGCAATAATGTAATCACGGACAACTTTAACTTTGATTAATACTTACAAAACTAAAGAATAAATATGGAAAATGTTGTACATCTGTGAAACCCCATGTCAACACAGTCAATAATGCAATCACAGAAAAGTTTAATTTTGATTATTACTTAAAAAATAAAGAATAAATGTGGATAATGTAGTGCATCTATCACATTCCTTGTCAGTACAGCAATGCCATCACAGATAAGTTTAACTTTGATTTAATTACTGTTGCAGCAGTAGGATGCTAAACAAAAAAAAAAAGAAAGAAAACAAGAAGTATGTTCCACACTGACCTGCTGTATAAAATAATATTTTATAATGGTCCTCAATGCAAACAAGACACACACTCTGCCGTAGTCTGCCATATAAAATATTTTATACTACTCAGCCCTATCAAGGAGACATTCCTAATAGTCTATTCAAAGAAAACCTTACATTCCAGAGTGATAACTACCTTCAAAGCGAGTATGCAAAGTTACTTCTTAAAGATCGCATAAACAGATGCAAAGATTTCTAAATAAATTCCTTTACAGCCAGCCAGCTTGACACAAGTCACAGGCTGGGTGGTGGGCAGGCTGTGGCCATATAACTGTTTTTTAAGCTCTCCGACTCTGAGAGGCAGTAAGGCACTGCAGCACTGTCTCACAATGTTGTCATCTTCATGCATGCCCATGTACATTGATGATGTGAGATATTCTGGCAATGTGTGATGACATCAGCATTAACTTAAAAAAATGTAAATAAAACAAAAACACAAATTGTTATTTGAAGGGGCCACTCAGGAATCCGTGGCACCCTATTATTTCACTAAACCATCAACAACTCATGCAAGTAAGGCCAGGTGCACAGCAACATGTTATAAAGTTATGTTTACTTAGTAAGGAATTGTGCTATTTTTAATTATCTATTAACCATAGTGTGAGGAGTGCTATGTCCTATTATTTCACCCCAAAAAATGGGAAATACAGAGGAATTCAGTACAGCTGAGAGATATGATCCACAATGCAAACTACTCAAAGAGCCAAAGCTTCTTATAAAGGATTTTATGACAGACAGTACTCCACTTAGCAACTAGGTTCAACAAGGCCATCCACTGTGCCTTACATCTCAGATGGTGTAGTGGTTAGTTGCTCTGACTATGGTGTGCGGGGTCCTGGGTTCAAGACTTGGCAAGGCTGATTATTTCTATGGGCTAGGCTTGTAAAGGCTCCAGGGCCATTAGCCTAGTACACACCTATGAACCTATTAAGACAGAGGGGAGAGACAGTTGCAGACAGCTGGCAGTATAGAAACACAATGAACTGAGGTTTCATATGGTACAAACTGTAGATGGCGTCATTAGATACACTCAGGCACTCATGCAAGGAGTTCCAAATTACACCCTCCTGAGTCATTCCTATGTATCTGAGTTTCTGTTTCCTCAAAGACTTTACCACAAACCAGTAACCAACAGTGTAGAAGCTCTGCATCTGCAATGCACGATGCCAGTATGTTAATGTTGATTCAAACTTGATCATGCTTGATTCAGCCCAAACTGTTCCTCAGATTCACTCTTAAAAAATGCTATTCTTTTTTATTTTATGTTTAACCATTTCCTTCTACATATTCCAATTCTGTTTGTGCAAATCAAAATGGTCATGAAGTCTGATTTCAACTAAATAATATGGACAAATAACTGACTGTTTTCAATTTTCCTGATATAAAACATAGTATTGCTTTACTGCTGACAGTAATATCTACCACAGTTGCTGCTATTTCATAATTACTGCTTGTCTACCATTTGTAAAGTTTTAGAGCACTCCGGCAGTCATGGAATTCAAGAATATTAAATATGAGCATCGATATTGCACTATAATCATATTCATTGTCAAAGTCAAAGTAACTTTATTGTCATTTAGACACCACATGTGAAGTCTAAATGAAGTTATATGCATCATGCTTGAGTTGAGAAGACAAATACATGCATTCAATTACACAAGTTTAGAAGAGACATGTGCATACATACAGTTATACGTTTATCAGACCTAGCATTAATCTTTCTGTTAGACATGTATATTATTACTTATTACTACTATTATTCTATACAACACTATAGGAGGTGATTGGTTCCTTATTGCCCCTGTACTTATTACACAATGTAATTGTCATGTTCTCTAAATTATGAGAATATCTAGCAGTTGTATTGTACATGCTTTTCTTGTAAACTGATAAGCTGGTTGTAATGTCTTATTGTTGTTGCATTATTGTTTGGTTATCACAAGACTTGTCAGTATCTCACCTCCCTGAGATTAATACTAGACTTCAAGAGTCTAATCGCTTGAGGGATAAAACAGTTCTTGAACCCTGGTCATTTTACAGCGTACATTGCAGTGTCTTCTGCCAGGTGACAGCCATGTGAACAGTTCAAAAGCAGGGTGTGTAGGATCACTTGTTATCTGTGTTGTTCTGTTGTAACAACATGTCGTGTATTCCATAGGTTTAGGGAAAGAAGTCTCTCTCTCACTCTAAAGAGGGGAGATGTTATGATAAAAACATATGAGTGCTGCTATATGCTGTGAATATTTATAATAGTAGTACTACTGCAACTTTAGGAAGTGATGTATTTCATAATACATTGAGTCTGGTTTGCCATCTGTTAGAGCATTGATAGTGAGAGGTGAAGCTGCTAATGTTGTTGTTGTGCTGCTATTTTGTGTGTTCTAAACATTGCTGTTTTACTGCAAGTGCTGGTGTATCTTGACATTATTTGCACTGTCTGTGAAGATAACTGGGTATACAAATGTGTAGATTGTGATAGTCTGCCATCCTGACAGAAGATTAGCATTGTGATAGTCTGCCATCCTGACAGAAGATTAGCATTGTGATAGTCTGCCATCCTGACAGAAGATTAGCATTGTGATAGTCTGCAATCCTGACAGAAGATTAGCATTGTGATAGTCTGTCATCCTGACAGAAGTTTATTCTTTGATCACTTCATATCCAGTGGACATCCAACATTTTGTCTTAGTGTTTTTTCTGCCCACCTTTTTACATGTTTCTAACAAGACTTTAGACAGGATATATAATGAAAGAGTACTAAAGGATATTGCTCACCATTGCATGACACTTCTTTTCCCACTTTAACAACAGGAACATGTAGTGCTTCTACTGAACTAGCTGTGGAAGAGTTGCTTAGAAAAGACCCCAAGATTTCCAGATTTAGGTTTATAGGTAGTTACTAGGTTTGCAGTCCATGGGATCATATACCAAAGTCCCAGGTGCCCTTAAGAACTATCTGGTTAAGTGACCTCCTCAGGATCCTTTAGACTCAAACCCTGTACCATAGGAACTCCATTCCACAGCTTTAACCCTCTATGCCAACTGCCAGACAAGTTGAAATGCCCTGACTGTGAACTGAAACTGGGCTGTAGTGGTGAGAGTACTAAAACCTAACCAACTGACCACCATGGACCCCCTCTACTGGTTATACTGAAGGGAATCCAATTATTCCAGACAAAGACAAAGCAGGATGAAGGGAAGTCTTTCCCAGCACACTAATATCAGCTGCAATAGTGGAGGTGGATACGTGCACAAAATGGTTTACAGTACTGCTTTCAGCCTGAAGAACTCATCTCACCTCAGCATCCTACACCAAAGGCTACACAAGCAACAGAGCCAAACATAGCAATGGGCACAACATAGCAATGGGCAGAACAACAGTTCAAGTTGCAGCTTTGATGCAGAAGCTAAGGCTTTTCCTTCGAGTTCCTTAGATTTGAATCCCACACCACAGCATATATATGAGCTGCAGGAAGAAGCTGATAAAATGACTAGACTGGAGATTATAATCCATTGGTCAAGAAACATGATAATAGGTCATTTATTTTGAGCTGTGTGGTAAATTAAAGGGATGAAATGGATCAGAGACATTGCTGCCACAGCAAATTCAGAATACATGAGGAATGGACTACCTACCCCATATCTTCTTTGTTTCTGCACTAATACCAATTCACACACTGTGCTACTAATAATTACAACAGCACATATTTGCCCTGAATATTGTATGCTTTCAGCTTTACATTCTCACTGGCTGTGGTATTCTGGCTAAGCAAGAGCAGAGATTTAGCAGCTGTAAAGTATGACATCACTGCCTGTAAGACTTTCTTGACAAGGAACATTATGTAAATTACGTGGGAAGGTGGGAATTTGTTAAAGGATGATATCTGTCCTACAATCAGCCTCATGAATGGAACTTTTAGTCTAATTAATTGTTATGACTGTTTCTAGATGACATAAATGTTTTAGTAAGTAATTAATGTAGACAGAATTATCTTATGTGACCCCTAGCCACATAGATTTGTTAAATCTTGTCACATATGGCAAAAGTGAGATATGCAATTTTGTGACACCATAATTTTCTGTATCACATCCTTCAAAAATGAGATTAACGGTGATTTATTATAAATAAATGTGAATAAGTTAATGTAAGAGGTTAAAGAATGTTTCCTTTGTTGTTCGAAACAAACAGCAATATTTGCAGAAAACCTCTACAATGACTATTACAGGTAGTGCTCATGAAAAATACTGAATGGCATGTATATAAATGTTGGATTAAATTCTGTATCTGCAGTTATATCCAAGTATTTGTTGTAGATGGGTGGGCTATGAAATAAAGCTTTGCTTATACATGCATATGAAAATAATGCACAAAAGACTGCCCATAGACTGTTAGCAACACTGATACTAGATGATTTGAAACCACTGTAAATAACCACCTGAACAAACTATGAGTACAAGGTTATGTGAAGTGTGCACATTCTGAAAGATATTTAAAAAGCCATGGCCTGTCAGGCAAAGGAGACTCAGTACTAAGCACAGTGTGTTCCTCCAAATGCTTAATGCCTCTGTCACTGCTCTGTCATAGCCTCCAACCATCTATCCATCCATCCATCCATCCATCCATCCATCCATCCATCCATCCATCCATCCATCCATCCACTCTTCTTAATAGAGAAACAAGGTGGCCTTTCTGTACTTCCTCATAAATCTTATGTACCCTTAAAATCTCCTTACTCATCATTAAGAAATGTAGTCTGTGGCTGTCCATTGCGAGATTATAACAAATGAATGATTGTTGGTCTTATAGTTAGTAGCCGTACAACAGCAGATTCTAACAAATGAATGACTGTGGTTCTGATAGTTAGTCACTGTATATTAGAAGACTGTATCAAATAGATAACTGTAGTTTTGCTAGTCAGTGACTCGACATCAGCAGATTACGACAAATTGTTCTAGTTCTGATAGTGGCTGTTCTTCAGGAGATTGTAACAAATGAATGCTTGTAGTTCTGATAGTCACTGGCTGTACATCAGCTGACTGCAACAAATGATTGACTACAGTCTGACAATCACTGAAATCAAGAATGCATACACATACTACCAGAATTCTGAAGGACAGTCAACAGATGAGCTACAGTCATACCTTTCAACTGTACAGATTTTCACATAATGCCCAGATTTTTGCCTCATATTTTTAGTTTGTTTCTCATAAAAGTATGGTTTTCTGGAAAATCGCTGATAAATCATTGAGGGTTGAAGTCAGTAAATAATGACAAACATTTGAGTTTCAGACTTTACACCCACCAGAATATTTATGCTAATACAAAACCTATTATTCTATCAACTTTCTAAGTTTGTAAGTGCAATATTTAAAAAGTGTGCCTATTTTTGGGCCTTTGTCCACCATTATATATGGCTTTGTCCAGATTTTTTTGTTCTAAGAGGTTGAGGGGTGGCTATAGTCTGTCTCTGTATGGCAGGTAAGCCAGTGGAAAATCTACAGTATATCATTCAAAGGTAATAGGATAACAAAATAGCCACTGAAAAATATACAGTCTGAAACTGTGAGGTAAAAGGACAGTAATTGTGTTTTCTGGTCTTACAGTTTCATCACTGATGAGCAGAGCAACATTTAGCCCATCGGGTCTATTTAATGAATCTGAGTAAGTGAACTTATTTTCAGAAAAAAGTTAGTTTCAACAACAAAGTATGTTACAAGTAGAATATACAGTAGTGCTCATGAAACTATATATATTGTGCTCATGCAATTTGACCTTGTAGCATAAATTGTTTTACACTGCTTGTGAGTTGACAGTGTAAGACTGTATGGAAATGTTATTGCTATATCCATGAATGCCACTACCCTGAGTATGGACTTACACTGTCCTAACATATGGTGCCATCTCACTGCAAGATGTGTGTTCTCTGGTTCAGTTCTTGGAATGGGTGCCATCCATGTAGAGTCTGCATGTCATCCCTGCATTTGTATGGGATTTCTCTGACTCCACCAGTTTTCTCCCCATCCCAAAGACAAGCAGCAGGTAAACTGGCAACAATAAATTGTCCATAGGTGTGTGCATATGTGTGTGTGTGTGTGTGTGTGTGTGTGTGTGTGTGTGTGTGTGTGTGTGTGTGTGTGTGTGTGTGTGTGTGTGTGTGTGTGTGTGTGTGTGTGTGTGTGTGTGTGTGTGTGTGTGTGTGTGTGTGTTGTCCATAGGTGTGTCCATGTGTGTGTGTATGTGTGTGTGTGTGTGTGTGTGTGTGTGTGTGTGTGTGTGTGTGTGTGTGTGTGTGTGTGTGTGTGTGTGTGTGTGTGTGTGTGTTTATGATACATAAGAAAGGATTGGCAATCCACTTCTCTTCCCTGCTTATCAAGTAAACTCTGTGAATGGCAATGACTATTGCCAGGATCCCTATAGGATTTGGACACAACTTGTAAAACATGCATGGACTGAACAGATAGTGGCAATTTTGTTTAACATAATGTATATAGTGATATTCAAAGGAAATGCCAATCTCAACCACAGCATGAAAAGAAAGAAAGAATATTATACTATCTACAAAAACATAGCACCAAGAAGTAGTAATCTTGTAGAAAGGTGTACTTGGCCTATTAGAAAAGAAACAAAGACTAAAATATGAGATATTAGGTCTCAGCTTTCATTGGGTAAAAGGGAATCAGTTCAAGGAATACATCTTTGCTTCAGAACATCTGGCAAACAATACACTTCCACAGAATGATGTTCTATGGGCATCTTAATAGTGTAGCCTTCAACCAGCAGGTAGTAAACTGGTATCATGGCTATCTAGCTCACAATGCACAGGCATTCAACTGGTAAAACATAATCACTGAACATTACTATACTAACATAGCAACACCTCAGTTACCTTCACGACCCCTTACAATTTATGACAGAGACAGAAGAGTCAGGACACGTGAAGGCATAAAGTGATGGAACGTACAGATGACTATGGCTTCTATACAGCTCAATAAAGTAAATGCATTAAAATTCTGCAGCAGGGCTTCAGTACATTAGCAAAATAGTTGAAAAGAAATAAATGGATCATTAGAAATGAGAAGTTCATATGGGTATGGTGTATAATATGTCATTAAGTGGTTACCCTAGCTCCAGTTTTAGGATAAGCTAATTTTGACTTAAAAAGAAATGTCCTGGGTGTCCACATGAGGATGTTGAAGGCCTGCAGGTGTGCTGTCATATCATTATGAAAAATGAGATCATAGCTTAGTGTTACTATTAAGAATGGCTCTAAGTAAGGAAAGTGTGTGCTTCCTTGAAAACTGAGAGTAATGACAGCTAATAACAACTATTATACAACGACCCCCCATTAATATTCCAAAATGTGCACGCCAATTGGTCAGCATGCATGTTGTAAATCAGAGTTATAATAATGGAAAAAGGTCCGGTCGCCCGGACTTTTTCCATTAGTATAACTCTTTTTTTACAGCAATGGAGAACGCAAGATCTCTGTTGCTTTTTACACACTGTCTTGCTATGTTAAACGAGTTTAACATAGCGAGACAGCTTTAAAAAAAGTAACGGAAATCTTCCTATCTCCGTTGCTTTTTTTAAAGGTGTTTCGCTATGTTAAATGGGTTTAACATAGCGAGACAGCTTTAAAAAAAGCAACAGAGATTTTCTGTTGCTTTTTTTAAAAGCTTTCTCGCTATGTTAAACTCCTTTAACATAGCAAGACACTTTGTAAAAAGCAACAGAGATCTTGCTTTCTCCGTTGCTTTTTTCAAAACTGTCTCACTATGTTAAACTCCTTTAACATAGCGAGACAGTTTGTAAAAAGCAACAGAGATCTTGCTTTCTCCATTGCTTCCGCCCACAACTCTGATGTACTGCGTAAGCATACGCATGCGCAGTACATCAGAACTGCCGCAGAATACCAGACAGCTGCGGAAGGGCAGCAAGGAGGCATTATACAATGCCATTATTTAAGAAAAATAATATTTTTTTTTCTTAAATAATGTCATTGTATAATAGCAATAACCCACTTCTGGGTGTGGGTAATGCTGGAGTTACCCATGGTTGTCTTTGTTTGGCCATTCGGGCTTCGCCCTCATGACCAAACCACACCAACCGTGGGTAAATCCAGCATTACCCACACCCAGGCATGGGTTATTGCTATAATATCACTGTTCACCTTATGTAACAATAATTTATCTCAAACCACTCAAGCATGTTAAATATCAAAGTTTTGTTATTTTATTTGTCTTGATTGCTGTTATGATTTTAAAAAAAGTTGATAGTAAAATCAGACTGAAATGGAAAAAAAATTAAGAAAAATCACTTTAGAAAAATAGTGTGCTTACTCTGGTAAGAGTTTTTTTCCAACCCTCACAATTACAATAGCTAATATTAATGATGTACGCTTTCTTGTTTACTATCCCTACAAAAGCCACATAGTCTCTAAAATGATCTGCAGTGGAAATGTTTTTTTAAGTTACAGACTGAGCAAGGAATGAAAGCAAAAGCCCCCAGAACAGGAGTAATTCTTACCTTCAATGGCACTCATAAAAACTTAAAAGTACTTGAAATTCAGCATTCTGTTAGTTTGTACAATGTTAACACTACAGTATTTCACAGTTCATGAATATATTCAACATAATAGCTCTTACACACTTGTGCTCTGTGATTTATATTTTTACTTCACATGAAATAGTATGCAACAATGTGATGATTGTTTCTACTTTGTCTAATAATTTATTACTGGGAGCTTTTCTTCTCAGGCCTTTTTGAACATGAGCTCTGCCCAGAAGTGCTAATCAGTTTCCAAAATAAAAATATAAACAAAATAAATATATGTTCCAAAAGATAGACTGCGGTGGTGGTGCTGCGGTAGCGCTGTCGCCTCACAGTAAGACATTGTCCTGTTCAATTCTCAGCTAAAGCGTCTTCTGTGTGGAGACATGTGTGAATGGGTGTACCTTCGTTGAAGGTTGTGCATCAGAGCTGGCAATGCGGTACGTAAAAATCTACTGCCAATCATTAGTGGTCCAGAGTTCTGCTGTGGCAACCCCTAACTGGGAAAAGCCAAAAGATACAACAATTGCACTGATTAAATATGGACTATATCCCAATATCTAGAGCTGATAAGCAAAAGATTAAGACAAGATCCAGAAAGTTTACCAGCAGCAGTAAGCACTTTGTACTGCTGGCAGTATCCATTAATTTTCATAAGTATGTACTTGGCTATCAGTCTACAAACAATTACAAGCCTAGCCAAAAATCTACATTCAAAGATTCACCCTAGCCTTGGCCTATGACAGCCCTACCTTAATGCTTACCTCAAAGAGGTGCAGCATAGTGGTGGACTGTCTCTCTGGCCTTATGCAAATGCTTATAAGGCATTCTGGTGGAGATGGATATGGTAATTAGCCATGTGCTCCTCCTCTGAAATGTCTGCAGTAACTACTTCAGGCAGCCAAGAAATTCACAGAGCCACCAGCTGCAGTAATTAATTCAGCCAAAATTTCATGTTCACCCATTACTTTCAATGGGTAAGATCACATTAGAGGTAAGTGCTAGGGAGTTTAGCATAGAGGTAGGCTTGAGGGATGTCTACATGTGTGTTTTTATGTGACTGTGTGTGTGTGTGTGTGTGTGTGTGTGTGTGTGTGTGTGTGTGTGTGTGTGTGTGTGTGTGTGTGTGTGTGTGTGTGTGTGTGTGTGTGTGTGTGTGTGTGTGTGTGTGTATGTACAGATGATATGAGTGAACTTAGTTGAGGTGAGAATGTGTGTGAATGTGTGTCTGCTAGTTTGTGTGTGTGTGTGTGTGTGTGTGTGTGTGTGTGTGTGTGTGTGTGTGTGTGTGTGTGTGTGTGTGTGTTGAGATGTGCAGGTGTGCACATGTGAGTGTGTGTCTGCCTAGGTGGTCACAGTAGGGATAACCAGTTAGGTAATTGGTAGGGTAGGTGTGTGTGTGTGTGTGTGTGTGTGTGTGTGTGTGTGTGTGTGTGTGTGTGTGTGTGTGTGTGTGTGTGTGTGTGTGTGTGTGTGTGTGTGTCCACGCACAGGGGTGAATCACTGAGTGTACCCAGGGATGCAATCAGATGGGAGAGGTTAAAGTATAGAGAATGCGTGTGCGTGTGTGTGCATGTGTGTGCATGTGTGTGTGTGTGTGTGTGTGTGTGTGTGTGTGTGTGTGTGTGTGTGTGTGTGTGTGTGTGTGTGTGTGTGTGAGTGTGTTGAGGATGGGGTGTCAACTCCCTCAGACTAATTAATGAGCTAATGAGTCCAGGGACAGTGTCAGGTGGGGAGTTTGACTGGGGTGGTACACCTGTCAAAGAGTAATGCAGGTGTCCTAAGGTGAGCTCAGAGGACAGAAACCTCCCATGGAGCAGAAGGGCAAAAGCTCGCTTGATCTTGATTTTCAGTATGAATACAGACCGTGAAAGCGGAGCCTCATGATCCTTCCGGCTTTTTGGGTTTTAAGCAGGAGGTGTCAGACAGGTTACCACAGGGATAACTGGCTTGTGGCTGCCAACCGTTCGCAGCGACATCGCTTTTTGACTTAATAGCTTTCACCTGAGGAAGCCACCTCCTTTGCCCTTCCTGTACTATCACTTTGAGTGTAACAGTGTGACTAGAGTAGTCATGTTTTATAAGGAGTTAGGTCAGTCATGCTTGTGAGGAGTTATAGTGACATATTGCTGTATTCAGGTTAAGAGTCTACCCACAGCTAATGTGATATGGGATAATTCCCTAATGTCACATTCCCTGTTTTCACATCTTAAAGGAAACACTAAAAGCACTCAGATCCCAAGTGCTCAAAGACAAGTGCCTCGATGCTGGAGGCTCCTGCATCATGTAGCCCACGCAGGCAGCTGATCGTGTTCAAACTTGAACATGAGTTCAGTCAAGCAGCTGCCGCACAGTAACTACAATTGCTCATGTGATAGGTTAGGAAGTGCTTGTGGGTTAATTGAGGAAGTGCTAATGTGCTAGGTTAGGAAGTGCTCGTGGGTTAGGTGAAGTGTTCATGTGCTAGATGAGGAAGTGCTCATGTGTTAGGTTAGGAAGTGCTCGTGGGTTAGGTGAGGAAGTACTCATGTGCTAGGTAAGGAAGTGTATGTGGGTTAGGTGAGGAAGTGCTGGTGGGTTAGGTAAGGAAGTGTTCGTGGGTTAGGTGAGGAAGTGCTGGTGGGCTAGGTAAGGAAGTGCTCATGGGCTAGGTAAGGAAGTACATGGGCTAGGTACATCGGGAAGTGGAGCAGTATCCCGGGGATAACCAGCATGTACAAACCCATTGATTCTCTAAGATGGACTTAAAAATAAGAACTTCAGGAGTACAGGGGAATGACAGATGCTTAGATGGAAACTCATCCCATAACCATGTAAGTGCTTTAGGAGGCTTTCTTACCATAACAGCAAGAAGTCCCTTTCCATGTACAGGAACATTGTTAAATCTGTGACTGGTTGAACAGGAAAGTAAGAGTTGCCAATTTATGTGGAAACTGGGAAGAGTTTTGCATAATACCTTGTTGAATTAATTATTTGATTACTTTGTATACAGCTCTTGTATATTTACAGCCAAGCAGTGTGTTTCTTGCAAAGAGTAGTAATTTTGTTGGATCGAACAAAACTAATTTATACAGACAAGATTGCAGGCAACTGGTGCTGAGCAGAAATAATTGAATTGCTTTTTAAAGTGTTAGTTTCATGACTAGTTTGGTTTATTATTTCAAATATGATGGTTTGTATGTTCTAGAGGTGTGAACCCTGAAAAAAATATTACAAAAAAAATGACTAAAGATAAGCATAAGTTTAGGAAAAAAAATAATGTCAGTTCAGATTAATAAAAGGAGGTCACATCATATGAACTACAGAAAACAAAAGTTAATCTGCCAGCCTACAGTGAGTAAAATTAAAATTAGTGCTTCATTTCTTCAAATAGAAAGCTTTCCTATTTCTGGTATTGACTGTGATAAACATTGCTTAGGTTCTTTGGGGAAAAGCTGTGAGACTGATTCCAAAAAGCCTCGCTCTTAGAGTAAGTGACTTATTCTTAAGAGCAAGTATTTTGGAATCTGGCCTCCTGGTGTAAGTCTGTTTGTAAATAGTCTTTACACCAAAGTAAATCACTTACACTGAGAACAAGTCTTTCAGAATGAGGGCAGACTTGTACTGAAGTAAATCACTTACACCAAGAACGAGTCTTTCAGAATGAGGGCAGACTTGCACTACAGTAAATCATTTACACCGACAGCAGGACTTTTGGAATCGAGCCTTGTATATAAAGTTCAATAATTTTGCCACTGTATTGAATATAATGATGCAAGATTAACAGTATTATTGTTCTGTACTTTTGGAAAACAAATACTCTAGGAAATATTGGTTCATTCGTTAATATATAAGGCAAGTTGTATAAATATTTTCAGTCAAAGAAAACTGCTCCAGCTGAAACTTCAAAAATACTGTCAAAGGCAAATCTCCAACAAGAGATGTGGACTATTATATAAAACTGAAAGCCATTGCCAAAAAATGCCAAGATACTGACCAAAATATTTAAAAAAAATAAGTCAATAAATATATACAAGGCTCATATTATTCAAAAGTTTAGTGCAGAAAAAGTATTTTAGGCCTTGATTTTTCATTGATATGTTGTCATTGAAATGTCTGTGGAGTATAAGCAAGGAAAACAGAAAACAACAAGTAACAGTACAGTTAAACGTGACAAGGCTGTGTTGAATGTTTAAAATGGATCAAGGAAAACTATATGAAGCCAAAATAAAGACAATCAGTGCTGCAAATCAGAGATAAAATAACTGCTTCTGGAGAAATTATGGACTATAACTGCCGCGGTGGTGCAGCGGTAGTGTTGTTGCCTCACAGCAAGAGGTTCTCCCGTTCAATTCTCGTCTTGAGTGCGGGGAGTGCCTTCTGTGTGGAGTCTGCATGTCCTCCCCGCGGTTGGGTGGCGTTCGAAAGACATGCGTAAGGGTGTGCCTTCGTTGAAGGTTGGATGTCGAGCTGTCACCTCGGCGTTCGTGAAAATCTACTGCCAATCATTAGCGGACCGGAGTTCCGCTGTGGCAACCCCTAATCGGGAAAAGCCGAAAGACAGACAAACAATACCCATGCAAATAGCAGTATCCTAAAAAAAGCAAAATGTGTTATCTGTTAAAGTGTACAAAAGTTTTAATTGTGATATTAGCATGTAGCAAAGAAAAAGAAACATGACAGACCTCAGAACACAAAAAGGTTAAAATATAAGCAGAATAGTTTTAAAAAATGGCAAACAATGAAGAAAGCGACAGTAGGATAAAGGGACATGTTTACTTGTAAGCAGTATACCAGAGTGGCTAAAATAATTTCATTTTTTTCTTATTACTGATTTACTCCAACTCAGAAAAGCAGTGGAGACAGACATTATTACAGAGCTAGGAAGAGGAAGTATGCCATATGTATGCACTCACTCTCACACTGCACACATGACTACGGGTAATTTCAAAGAATGCCAGTTCAATTACAGCATGACTTTTGGATATGAGAATAAACCAGAGTACCCACTGAAAACATATAGTGAGACAGGGGTCCATACCTCTCAATCTCTTAGCACAAAATATCTGGACAAAGGCCCCAAAAATAAGGACAGATTTTAAATATTGCTCTTAAAACGTAGAAAGTTGCTAGAATAACAGGATTTGTCTGAGCGTGCATTTTTCTGAAGGATATGAAGTTTGAAACTCAAATGCTTATTATTATTTAGTGACTTCAGTCTTCAGATCATCCTAGTGATTTGCCAGAAAATCACAAATTTTACAAGGAACAAACCAAAAATGTTGTGTCTTTCGGCTTTTCCCGGTTAGGGGTCGAGGCAAAAATTTGCACCTTCTGTGAAAATCTGGACAGTTGAGAGGAATGGATACTTCATGCAGAAGGCATTCCAACTGGGAACCAAATTGGGTAATCAAACTGTTGTACAATGATGGGAAATGCTGATATTTTCAAGTGCATCTGTTAATATAATAAACAGTTATAAATTTAAAAATGTTAAATTATAACCATAATTACTAAAAGTCAATGAAATATCTGCATACAATTGACATTGTGCTGTGCCAAGGAATGACTGGCTTGCTTTTGAGGATACAGAAATCATATCTGGAAATAGTACTTGCCTCCCCCCTTAAAATATGCAATCCCTTTATGTGTGAAAATTAAGACACAAATGCCCACAGTCATATATTTCAAGCTGCTGCTGTCATGTGTATACTGAGCATGCCTCAAACCCTCATCCATATTCTCAAAAGACAGCCACCTCCTGTGTACCCTTCTGATGTTAGTGAGACAACATGAAAAAGCAAATAAAATATAACACAAATGCTGTCAGACATACAAAAATAGTTTGCTTCTTAACACTCCCCCAAAAAGATAGCCACCTGTATATGTATCAAAAGTTTGATTGTGAGGAAAATGAAAAAAATATTACAATAATGTTGTCAACTTCTGCTTCTAGACAGTACATTGCTTCTATACAAGCTATAGTGACCCTATGTACACACCTCTGAAGTTTGTGAGAATGGTTAAAGAAATAATGACCACACCCTAGTCCAATACAAGACACAGTGACATCTGAGATTTGGGAGGAATGTTAAAGAAATAATGTCTTTGTCCCCATCCCCACGCAAGTATTGTGACCTATGACCTTCTGTGTACACCTATAAGCAGGGTTGTTTTTAGGCTAAATGGGGTTCACAGCAGAAGCAACAAGTAAATCAGTGTCAAAATCCATTTACACAACCTCAGTGTATGGAAGCCTCCAGATGGTTTGAAGGTCTGGGTATTCGGTGATGCACTTTAGCCCTTATTTTTTTTTTTTTGACAGAGAGAGAGAGATGACTATTAAACTGAGTGAGTGACAAGATGATGTGTTACTTTCAACCAGCCATCCCCACCAAGCAGTTACAAATACTTGTATGTACAATTCAGATGTCTGATTGTGATAAAACAGTATGGCAATGCACTATATTTCACCTTTATTCCAAACAAACAGTTGCCACACATTAAAATATTGCACATTGCTTCGCATAAATCATGTTAGTCCTGCAAATCCAGACTAATAAACAACCAGCAGCAGGCAGCTAATCATTTTTCTCCACATACAGCCCCAGCAATTATACCTATTCTGTGCATATCAGGTGTCCACTTTGCTAGTCTACTCTTACTTCTCACAAATGCACACTAATCCTGCAAAACCAGATAGTGACTGTTTAAACTGAGCAAATGACAAGAGATTCAATTACGTTTTTCTAACTCCAGTCCCCACCCAGCAGTCATAGCCATAACACCTAATGGCTGTACAATATAATTTCACCTCCACATAAACAAGTTGCCACACATTAAAGTATTCCAAGTTGTTCCACACAAATTACACCAGAAGCATTGGCAAAAGTATCTGGTTGATCACTGCCAATGTCATTGTAGAAATAATAATAACACTTATCACATTGTTTCTGTCTTTGTTCTCATTCCACTGTTCATCTCATTTCAGGGGAATTGTGCAGAATGTCCCTGACCTTCGCTCATATTTTTTTTATCTCTGTCCCTTGTAATATTTTTGATTTTCTGGTAAACTGCTTAAAGTTATAGTCAATCAGTAAAGCCAGGCATTAGGAATTCATATTTCTTATTGTTAAAAAAATGCATGTTATCAAAAATCCTTCATGCGGCTTTGCAACTACATTTGAAAATTGCAAGGTCTATGCACCATGCATTTGCAATGCTGAAGCCTAATGTGAGGAAATGTTCAAGTCAAGTGGAGCACCTCCCCTGAGGTGCTTGACATGCTGCAGGAGGGTTTTGATTTAACAGAGCATTTTAGCTATTTTTTTCATGTATTTATTTAATTATTTGATATTTGTTTACCGGGATGGTCTGTCTGGGTCAGGAGAACCTGCTTTCAGTGGAGGCCTTGAGAGAAAAGCTCCAACAGTACAAAAACAACAATATGCAAAAATAAGTTGTTACAGATACATCAAGATACAAAAATCAGTATTTACACATTGGCAGTGGAAACAAACATATATACATATAATACATGCTATATAACCTGGCCTAAGGATATCAGTACAATCTGTTGAAGGATCTCTATGATATAAACAGTAGTTATAAATTTTGTGCCTTATTATATACACTATTTATGTTAGTCACTTTATAGTGATACTACAGTGTTTAAATATTTGCGCAGGAAACAAACATGTAATACGTGCTATACAACCTGGCCTTAGAATATCAGTACAATCTGTTGAAGGGTCAGCTATGAGTCAGTAGTTGTAAATGTAGTATGTGGTTATTTAATATTAACTAATTTGTAGTGTGTGGTTATTTAATTAATTAACTAATTATTTATTTTTTACTTATTTACTTATTTATTTTTAGAGCAAAGAAGCAATACATTTCATAGCTCTAAGAATTAAAAAAATAAGTATGGAAAGAGTACCCAACAAACACAGCACCCTGGGTGGCTATCTAGTAGGCCTATGTGTAAGGCCAGCCCCATGTGTGTAGGGAGGGACATCAGAGGACTCTATGCCTGTGTGTGGTCTGCAACGCCTGCATTACTTCATTGCATAGGCTGGTAAGGCATTCATCTCAGCAGTGGAGTGAGTCATAGTCGCATGACTAGTATATTCCCCAGTAATGAGGTGTTGCCCTTTTGGGAACATGCATGACTATAAATCTCTAAAAGGAGCAGTGGCACAATTCAAAAACTGGAAGTTGTGTCAGTCTTGATTTCTATTAATCACAGCCATTAAGCTGTATCATGATGTTTATTTTTGCGACTTCCAGCCAATCTGTTTTTCTTAAGCAAGCAAACCACACATTCACCATTATACTCTCATCTGCCTTCCTATATAAAATCATATAAAAGTTTCAGAGAAAACTGTGAGAAGCAAAAACATACATTAATTAAAGACTAATGTTTTAGAAGCTTTATAGTGAAAATTATTTATTATTTAGAGTTTACTCTCAGAGATAACATAATAATCAACCTCATAAGGACATTTACTACTAAATCACTTTGCCAATGAAACACTGTCACCTGGAACTTCAAGTACAGTTATAAAAAGGCCCACTTATTTAAATATTATCACTTAGATTCAGAAAGATTTTCCACATCGAAGTAAGTGATTTTGTGCAATAAGTGGCCACATGCAGGCAGTGGGTGATTCAGACACAAGCAAGGACACCTGAGAAATGCCACACCCTGCAGAGCATGCTCATGCTGGTATAATGAAATAGTACTGAGCACCATTATTATTATGAAAGCCTCTGTAGATGCAAGTGAGGGAAAACAATAAGGCAGAGTAATGCAGGGACATGTATATAACATGACTTGAGGTGCTAGTTGCACAGTTAATGACTTAAGAAACATCCTGGAGTTACAGGAGGTAAATTGTAGTAACATGTATCAGATGGTCATAGTTCTAGTAAATCTGTATATATAATAGGCTGTACTAGCTACTAGTAATCATACTGCTGTTTGTTGTTGCCCTCAGTGCATGGTGTCTTCCATTTATGCCTAACATTTCATAACCCACTGAAATTGTGAACCACTGCTTTGTGGAAAGAGTCACTGGGTTCCTGTTATGTGAACGAAGATGCATTCTTTCAAATGCGTCTTGATCGAACTTGAAAGCACGAAACGGCAAAATATCAAAATGGCATATAAATGATTTCTTTCCCTGGGAAAGAAAGCACATGGCCGCTTCTATTACTTTGCTGTTTTCATCATTGTAGTGCGATCTCAGAGTTGGTATATTTAAGTAGGGGGGTGTGGGGGGCAAAGCCCCCCACTTTATGTAATGTTTTAAAGATGTTGTTTTTTTCTTTTGTGGAAAAGAGATTTTTTTCCCTTGGGAAAAAAATCCATGTTCTTAGTGTTCAGGATTGTAAGCTTTCACTTACATGGGGTCGATAAATCAGTGCTCGCTTTTTTTAAGCATTCGCTGATTTAATATAGACCTGAGTCACCATGAAGGAGCTGTGTTGCCCTCACATGCAGGCCAGTGAAAAGCATATAGTACCTGTCTCTGTAGATCCGAAGGTATATGTGGCTTTGAGAATACTAATTACAGGGAAGTGCCAGGGACATGTACCAACTGTAGTAACCAAAGGTATGATTGTGGTGGGGGACTCATGACATCCTAACAAAGGTTTAAACTTAACACCCCTTGTTAGGTTCACAACCATTGCTTGTATACAAGACTGGTGGTGATCTCAAGACAGCTTTTGAAAACTTGTCTAGTTCTGGTAATAGTACTGGGTCCACCGGAAGCACTAGGAAATGTGATGCATGTGTACAGTGCTCCTATACACCAGTGGCAGTCTCACATCAGATAATTTTTTTCTGCAAGGGTTCTTGTGACTCCAACAGAGTGGTTTATTTGGACAAATGTGAAAAGTGTCCACCTTTTTATATCGGTAAGACCAAATGCACTTTAAAAAAAGAATTTACGAACATCTGTATGGTATCAGGTCTAATAAAATCAAAAATGCTCTGTATAAACATTCTTTGGAATGTGCCAGCTTTCACAGATTTTTATTTGCCATTTTAGATTTTGGGGATATTAACCCAAGGGTGATGCTTGGGAGACATGTCTCGAGTACAGGGAGCTTTACTGGCAGATGAGTCTAGATGAAACCCATTTACCTGGTATCAATAACAGTATTTTAATACAGCCAGTACTAAAGTTAAGAGCTGCTAAATTGTAAAAAAAAATTTGTGATAAACTTTCTATACTATGCATGTGATTTTTTTATTCTTTCATTCTTTCATCTTAATGGCATCAGTTGAGTTTCTTTTGGCTACCTAGCCACATTTTGGTTGTACAAAACAGTTTTTGTTTCTAAAAAAACTATTTCCAAACTACAATGTTCATACTATTTGCATTTTTAACCTCTACAAAAAAATAACCTTTTTGTGCTTTGGTTTTTAGCTTTCTTAAAGTTGTTATGTTTTAAGTTTGTTCTCAGTATATATATATTGCTATTGGAATTTACATATGTTCTGTGCCTTTAAGAAACTTAAGTAGGTTTTCAGTGGAGGCTATTTAACCAATTTGAATCACAGTCAGTTCTGAGAAAGTCTGCGAGTACATTAATTTCGACGAAAGCTCCTTTTACCTTAATTTTTACCTTTCTGTTGGTCAGAATTGGATAAGTTAAGTTTTTATAGAAACTATTTTCACTCTTGAGTAACACTTGTTTTAAAGTGGAAAATTATGAACTGGTACTGGAGCCAGGAAATAGACAAAGCCTGTAAAGTTTCTAAACAAGTGATTGTCTTCTGAAATGCTTGTATATTAAGATGACAGCAATACACTGTACTGTCACATAAACAAGTACTCCCAATTAGACAAATAATGCCTCATGCAGATTGTTGGAGAGATTTATTTTTTAATTTATGGGTGAATAGTATCATTAAAATCTATTATACATTACTCATTTCATTGTTTAATGAGATATACCACAAAGGTTGCCTCCAAAAAAATCATGCAATGTTGGTCTTGCAGAAGAAAAAGTAGGAATACAAGATCATCTGGCTATCGTTACAAAGAAAACGATACAAATTAAATAAGAGAAAAATAAATATCCAGTGTGTCATCCATGGTTTGATAATACATCATGAAAAGTTTAACATAATGCAGTATACCAGAATTAACTCAATAACACCTAGTGATAATAGCCAGTGCATTCATAGTCTCTTCCATAAATACCGTAATATATTATAATGCACACAAAGCTCAAATGTATATTTTTGTAAACTTTCACAAATTTTCATATCTTGAAAACTGTACAACCTAGGCATATATTGTTAGAACATTTTTGTTAACTAGACATAGGCCTTCACATGACAACAAGAAATGCCTGTAAAAGTGCATGTTTATTGCTATATTTACAGAAGGCGGCCCGTGCTATTGGACTGCCGGACTGCAGCCCCCTCAAAATAAAAAATAGAAAAAAAATTTTTTTAGACTTCGCGCAGTAGTCCCAACTACTGTCAGTCTATGTGCACTTTTAAAGTGCACAGACTCACTGGGATTATGTGTCGGGTCTGGACTGCAGCAGTCAGGACAGTCTCATCAGGAAGGAGCTTTGCTTGAGATCTCACAGGTCTTTGGAGTATTGCACGGGCAGGATGTACATTAGCTGGATATATTATGGAGAACAGACAGGTAAGTGTATGGTGCTTTTTACTTTTACAATGTTTATACTGGAGTGTGTGTGTGTGTGTAAATGCCCCAGGTGCTCATGGTGGTGTGGTAGGGAATAACTCAGGCTTGAATCCTGTACCCTGTATGCAGGTGTTAAAGACTTGAGTTCCCTACCCACCACCAAAAAATTGCAGATTTTTGCCTCATATTCGATCTGATCTGTTCCTCATAATATCTGTGGTTTGTAAATGCTGCAATGCTTGATATTTGATGGTGTAGTAGTAGCATTGTTGCCTCACAGCTGCAGGTTCTCAGGTTTGATTCTTGGCTGGGGTTCCTTCTTTGTGGGGTCTGTTATCTTCTCCGTGGGTTTGCTGTTATTTGATGTTGCACTGGTAGCATTGTTGCCTCACAGCTGCAGGTTCTCAGGTTTGATTCTTGGCTGGGGTTCCTTCTTTGTGGAGTCTGTTATATTCTCCCTGTGCTTGTATGGGTTTGTTTTTATTTGATGGTGCACTGGTAGCATTGTTGCCGCACAGCTACAGGTTCTCGGGTTTGATTCTTGGCTGGGGATCCTTCTTTGTGGGGTCTGTATCTTCTTCCTGTGTTTGTGTGGGTTTGCTTTTGTGTCCTCCCATGTTACAAAGACATATCTGCATTATTTCTTCCTGGGCCTCTGCTGAAAATTGTTTTTTTTGTTCCAAGTCAGACTGTCCTGATTAAAAAATGTTAAATAAAATTGACAGGCATTTGAATTTCAGACTTAAGGGTTTCTGAATGTTTAATTTCTTGCATATTTGATGGTGCAGTGGTAGTATTGTTGCCTCACAGCTATAGGTTTTCTGGTTTGATTCTTGGTTGGGGTGGCTTCTGTGTGGAGTCTGCATCTTCTCCCAGTGTTTGTGTGGATTTGCTCTGGTGCCCTGCCATTTTACAAAGACGTGTCCGCAGTATTAATCCCTGCGTCTCTGCTGAAAATTGTTTTTGTTCTGTCAGCAGTAAAATTGACAGGCATTTGAATTTCAGACTTCAGGTTTCTGAATGTTTAATTCCTTGCATATTTGATGGTGCAGTGGTAGTATTGTTGCCTCACAGCTATAGGTTTTCTGGTTTGATTCTTGGTTGGGGTGGCTTCTGTGTGGAGTCTGCATCTTCTCTCAGTGTTTGTGTGGATTTGCTCTGGTGCCCTGCCATTTTACAAAGACGTGTCTGCAGTGTTAATCCCTGCGTCTCTGCTGAAAATTGTTTTTGTTCTGTCAGCAGTAAAATTGTTTGAATTTCAAACTTCATGTTCTTCAGAATACATAGTAGCACAACCTTTTTTTCTAGCAATTTTCTAAGTTTATAAGATGAATATTTTAAATTTGTCCCTATTTTTGGGACTGTATTCCCCATTATTCAGGTTTTTGTGCTAAGGTTGACAGCTATGGCAAGAACTGAATTCACTGAATATGTTTCTGTATTCCCTCATTACTGGGTTTGTCCAGGTGTTTTGTACTAAGAGGTTGACAGCTATGGTGAGAACTGAATTCACTAAATGATAGCCATTTAAGTTTCAGTCTTCCTCTCTTTTACAAAGCAGCTGATGTATGAGTGGTATGTTACTCTGACTGTTTTTGCTCAGGGACCTTGGCAGTAAAATGTATGGTGGCAACACATTTTATTCTAGCAACTTTCCAAGATTATACAAGCAATGTTTAATGTGTCCCTGGTTTTTGGGCTTTTGACCACCCCCAATACATTTCTTGAGCTGCGAAGTTGAGATGCAGTTGAGTATTGAGTAGAATTTACAAGGAGCTGAGAGCTGCAGGGGAATAGAAGTTTAGTGCTTTGCCTAGTTAATACTATAGCACAACAGGTTGTGTACTTGCTTTTGATGCAGAAGGCTGTGGGTTCTACTCCCATAAGGGGTGGATGCTGCCATACTGAGAATGTTCTCCTTGGTGAAGATACTAACTATGAGTCTGTTATCAGTTTGCCATCCATTTCCTCTTGCAATATTATTACTAGCTTATCATGTTTTAATGTAATATAGGCAATTTATTTCTGAGGGGCAACAGACACTTTATTTTTCGATGAAACCATGAAATATAAAGGTGATTGCTAGCAGCAACCACTTCATTAGTTACAGATTTCTTTAATGTGGAATTATTTAGATGACTTACTTCAGAGATTGTGCATATTTACTGATAATGGACTGTAGAATTGTGCATATTTACTGATAAAGGTGGACTGTAGAATTGTGCATATTTACTGATAATGGTGGACTGTAGAATTGTGCATATTTACTAATAATGGTGGACTGTGGAATTGTGCATATTTACTAATAATGGTGGACTGTAGAATTGTGTATATTTACTAATAATGGTGGACTGTGGAAGTCTGAGTAGACTTTTATGATAAATGTTCTCAACTGGGCAGTTTTGCCATTATGGGTGCATATGGTTTGTTTCATTGCTTACTGGAAAATATTCAAAACAAATTTAAAACACCCTCTAACAAGTGTACTGTATTGTACAAGGAATATAATTTTAGTACAATGAGGAAGGTGTATCAAAGAGCACATGTATGTTTCATATGAAACAGCCCAAAATTAATTTTTATCTGCCACTGGCAAAATGTATTTTCTTTGAATGTGGGTTTCAATGCTGTTTCAATGAATGTGGGCATGTGGGCAAGGGCAGAGAAGTTTTAATGCTAAGTTTTCATTGTGAGACTGCATTGCTTTGTTTAACAGATGACTTAGTGTTTGTGCTGTAAAATACAAAATAAAACTTTCAAATGAAGTCCAACTCATCATAGAAGTAAAGCAGTATGCACATTAGTGTTTATGGTAAATGGAGTGAAATAGCCAAGTAATGGTTCATAGGAATGGCTGCAGAGGCTCTTCAACCATTATTTTGTCATTTTGGTTTGTTCTTCATAAAATTTGAATCATTTAGAAATTAAGTCACTAAATAATGATACACTGAGTTTCAGACTTCATAACCTTCAGAAAAATGCATCCTAATATACAAACTCTTATTCTATCAACTGTCTCAATTTATACAAGAGCAATTTTTAGTACTGTTTATATGTTCCCCAGTATATTTGGCCTTGTTCAGATTTACTGCATTAACAGGTTGAGAGGTACATGCAAATAAATTGCTTTATAGAATTAGGCATAGCCAACCTCTCAACTGTCTCCGATTTTGGCTTAAAATGTTGCTCTTCCCCCTAATAATCCCTCCAAATAACTGTAATAATCAAAGTTATAGATTACTTGAAATGCATGTAGATTATTTTATTTTGTCAGCTGCTCAAGGTAGCAGTACTAATATTAAAGTGTCCCTTCTTTGACAGGTAGCAGCTGTATTGTGTGTCTATTTTATATTTTTGCATCACATTTTGGTCCATTTTTCATAAAATTGTGTTTTTGGCAAATTAGTGACAAATCACTAAAGACTGAAGTTAGAAAATGACAGACATTTGAGTTTCAGATTTTATACCCTTCAGAAAATTCATACTAATGCAAGACCTATTCTATTATCTTTCTAAGTTTATTAGAGCAATATTTAAAATTGTCCTTATTTTTGGGCCTTTGTCCCACTTCTGTGTATGGCTTTGTCCAGATTTCTTGCTCTTGAGGTTGAGAGGACAAATGTGTCAGGGCCATCATAGTCAGCCAGAGATTTCAAATTGTGACATGCTTGTTGCCCATGTAGTGACTCTGGATGTGTCCATAAGTACTACAGTGGCTTTTCATCTGTCCTTGATTTTGCAGAATGGTCTGGTTTCTGTCATATTTTTGTACTGTTGATTTATGTTTATTACTCAAAGTGCCTAAGCCTTTCTGTTGTTGCCATGCAGAGAATACTTGACTAGATAATGTATGTATCTTGAGCTTGTTTCTTGTTTGCTTTTCATTTTTACTTTTATCATGTTTTCTCCATGAAACAAGTTGTCAGGCAGCAGGTCTTTTTGGATAAGAAACATTTTTACAAGTGGGGCATCACATAGATTTCTACTTTCAGCATGTTACTTGGTACTTTAATACAGCTGAATATATTATATATTAGGACTGCAGTGCAAAAGTGGTTTGAGTTGAGTGCTTCTGGTTTTCTTATACTTGATTTTGACTGTCATTCCAGTAATGTATTTAAAAGTAATTTATTTTTTCATGCCTCACCACCTTTTGTTTCCATCTAGATATTAAGTAAGCTGTCATGCAGCCAATGCATTGAAATATTTTTATTCTTCTACACTTATTTTTGTCTTGATTGGACTTTCATAATGATGGTTTGCCATTTAATTAAAGTTAGTTTTTGTGGTTTTGTGCATAGCTCCTCCCCTTTCTGGTTGACCACACCTCCCTTGACCCCACCCATTCAGCTGTCTCCTGCAGCCCCCCTGTGATTTGAAGTCACCAGCCACCACTGTATATATACATCATACACTGCAGAGAATTTTCCAAAAAATAAACTTAAAAAAATAACGTAAACAAATTTATTTTGTGAACAATAAAAGCTATCAGAACTGAAAAATAGCAATCTTGTCAGTAAAAAGTATTCTTTACAGTGATATAGCCAGTGCATTCATAGTCTCTTCCATAAATAATGCAATATAATATAATATAATATATTATAATGCCCAAATCTCAAATTATATTTTTTGTAAACTTTCATAAACATATTTTCTTGTCTTGAAAACTGTACAACTTACACATATATTCTTAGAACATTTTTGTTAACTAGACATAGGCTTTCACATGTCAACAAGAAATTCCTCTGTAAGTGCATGCTTATTAATATAGTTACATAAATATGAAAACATATGCTTAATTGTATAATTAGCAATGGAAATAATACTGGATAATCTCTTGAGATGTGCAACTTATAGCACAAATATCAGACAATTTTCTTCAATATGTAAGGTTTCACTTAATGTCATGCAATAGTTAGTAAGTCACTCTGTTTTTGAAGTATTAAGTACATATGTAAATATTGCTTACTTTCATAATTATTAGCAAATAACTAACAATATTTCAAGTATAATGTGATACAAACCAGCACTGACAGTGAATTGTCCTGACCTACATTGGTGTTTCACACCACACACCTTAATAACATGCAGGTCTCTCAGTTATGTAAATAGAAACACAAATTTGAGAATATAAATATTAAGAGACAAACAAAGACTAATTTCTCCACTGCAGGACATCCTTGACTAACAGCCTTGGAGTCATTTTGTTAATAAGTCATTGTCCTTATTTGCTAGTACGTCACTTAGTTAAGGCGGTATGGGTGTGAACTGGAAATACACAAAAAATGTTGTTTTAGGCTTGAGTGAGTTAATATCTTTCATATGAAAAAAAATCATGATTTTTATCTTGTGTGGAGTCAGAATCATAATTCAGGTAAAAGCCAGGCAAATGGTGTTAACGTGGTATTGTTAGAATTCTATAAGTATCATCCTAGCATTAGGGTTGGCAGCAAGTTTATATGTAATGGCTGAACATACACTCACTTTTATTATTTGACTGAAATATGGGAAATATCCTTCAATGGCTCAGAATGCTCAAAAGATGACCTCCATGAATGCTTAAACATGACTGGTCAAACCTCACAAACAGTAGACCAATAATACTGCATAAAGCCAGATAAAGGCAAGAATGTACAACACAAGTTTCTTACAAAGTAAATTCGTACTAATGTAGACTTCTTACCAGCATGTCAATCCTTGCAGTAAACCACCAGATCATAATAATATAAGACTGTGAACTGCCACATTTCACAACTATTTTGATAGTTTATCCTGCAGACACTTGCCAAAATAGCTGTCCAAACAGTTAAGTTTTAAAAAAGTATCAGCAATGCCAATCAACATGTAAATAAAACCTAAGTTTACTTATTTATTTTGTGTGTGTGTGCGTGTGTGTGTGTGTGTGTGTGTGTGTGTGTGTGTGTGTGTGTGTGTGTGTGTGTGTATGTGTGTGTACACATAGGAGTTACTTTTCTGTTGCTGTATTGTGCAATACTAAACAACACAGCTCCAACCACCCCCATGCCACAATTTATTACCACAGAATAGTACTGTTATTATAATGTGTTTCATATGATAAAATACAAGGCAGAATTCCACAGATGTAGTTAAATAAATGTTACAATGCTAAATATTGCTTCCTGGAACTTTGTCAGAGTACACACATAGACTCATATACGCAAGCAAAAATAAACACACATATGCACATTGACTTGTAGATACCCAAACACACATGTGCAAGCACACACGTGCACACACACACACACACACACACACACACACACACACACACACACACACACACACACACACACACACACACACACACACACACACACACACACATGCTGTACATGTGCAACCATATACATACATTCATTAATTATTTTCTAGCCATTTCTAAAGATATAATATGTGAAATATTCCAGTATAAATAAATAAGAAAATGAACTACTTCTTTTAACAAAAAAAAAAAAAAATACAAGAAACAACCAAATTCATCCTTTACAGATTTTCTGGGACGGCACCCTGTACCTGCAGTGTTGAGCATCACAACACCATTGGGTAGCTCATTATTTCTCTGTTATGCCTGCCAGTGGGTACATGGCTGTGCAGTCTATGACAGCAATAATGCTGATCAGGTAAATGTTATAGAGAAATAATTAGCCATTAATGATCTTGTGAGGCTGCTTAAAACATGAGAATAAGATTTAGTATTAACTGGATATCAGAAATTATTGTTTCAGATAATGCATAATCAGCTATAAAGTAAGGAAGCTATACAATTCAAAAGGAAGAATGGAATTATTCATACTACTTCTGCTCCATACATACGCAAAGCTATGTTTACAAGCTTTTAAACCAAAAAATGTGGCACTAGAAACGATAAGAGCAGGCAGCAGTGTTGAAAATTAAGTTACCACTGTTTGTTTGTGTGCGCTTCTCAATTCCAAAGCCTTCATCCAGACAAAACAGTCTTCTGATTTTTTATTTTTAGTTTGATATTTTTTGTTTTGAGAGCTGGAGATTAAATGTATTTTAATGGAAGTTTTACATATAACACAAAAGGACACATAAGAGAAGGACTAAGGATCAAATAATTGATTATTGAAGTTTAATCACTTAGAAGTACATAAATGTGGATTGGTTTTTGTCTGATGTTTTGTTCTGATGAAGGCTTGGAATTGGAATTGACTGAACTGAAAAACAGTTTTTCAGTAATTTTCGGCAATTCAACATTGCTGCTCCTGCTTTTAGTGCCACATTTTTTTTTTTTTTTAATTTCTATGTTTACAAGCTTAGCTGCTGGTAAATGCTTCTTCGATGTTTGGCAATCAGAGAAGAGAAATTCAGTGAAATCAAGCTGTATACCAACTGGAGAAAAAGAAAGAACAATTTTTTTTCCTACAAGAGCATAGTAGATTACTGGAAAAGCTTTAATGAAGAAAATGCGTGATCAAAAAGACTGACAGAACACAAGCTGGTAATGTAATGGACAGCTGTAAGACACTTTTTATGAAACATTGAAAAAGTAGCCTTTGGATTAGACTTTGAGGTAGAGGACTCGAGGAGAGCAGGTGGGCTATGCAGTCCTTATCTGTTATCAGAATATGTTTCATTCCTTGAATGCTATAATGTCTTGTACCACAGAAGGCCTGGAGAATGGCTCTAAAGGAGCACATGGATATGGTAAATGTAACCTACTCAAAATAGTTAAAACAAGCTTAAAGGTTTCACACTTCATGCTTCATCAGGTTAGAAGTTAAAGCAACACAAGAGAGGAGCTTTAATAGTAACATTTGAATAACATTATGTAATAAATGAATCAATGAAACAATTACATAGTTAAGAATTGTAGCAAACATAAAGAAAAAGATCAGAGTCAAAGGAAAAAATACAATTATATCAAATAATGTGATTTTAAAATAGGTTTCAATGTACATACTCCATTTGAACCTGTTTTTGATCAGACCTAAAGGTATGTATCAATTTTATCTCACATAACTCAGTTCTGTTATTAACATCACCTACTCTAGTAATTTCATTTATCATCTGAAGTACTGCAAATTTAAAAGAACGTATACTACCCTGTTCCATAACATGCTTGCTAATGCATTAGTTCAGTGTCTTCCTTTAGAGACATTTTCTTGGATTTGTTTTTATTGGACAGGCTCAGACTTTATCTGCTTTGAACTACTGTGTGGAGTTTGTCAGATTGCCTGAAGATGAGAACTGTGGAATGCAAAGGGTATCTTGTAATATCTTCAAAAATAACTTGTTCTTGCCATGTGTCACACATGCTTAAGGATATGTACCAGATGCCTGTATTTTAAGGGCCTCATACCATCATAGATTTATTATTGAAAGCTGCAGCAAACAGTTCAAGTATCATGAACACCAAATAAATCATCCCAGGTTGCAAGTCAGTATTATCAACCAATGAAATCTCGTTTCTGAAAACAGCAGGTTTGCAAACTTCAGGGGTTAACCAATGAGAACATGTTCAGTAGATGATCTAGCCTTCTCTTTGCATGCTTCAATGATCACCGAGCTGCCAGTCTGGCTGGGAAAGAATACATGATGTAGAAGGCCACAGTGCAACTATCGACCATCAGTGAAAGAAGCAAAGCAAATGTCAGACGGCTCCATGGCATGAAAACACGAGATATGTTTTTTGTTTTCTCAGTTCACAGGATCCTTTTTCAGTTATGAACAGTTACAATATAACATAAGGTAAACCTTAAAATAAAAATCATATAAAATATTAAAAATGCTAAGCAGAAATATCAGTACATAAACATGATGCATACAGAAAGCATTCCCCATTGTCCGTAATGCTGTCTTACTCTCAAGGTAAACATGCAATTAAGAAAACTGAAACAGAATTAATTATCATAGAGGCACCTGTTCCATCAGAATAACTACTGATAAGACTTAAGCTGGCTGAAAAACATAGTAAAGGATGTGAGGTTATATATGGAAGCAGGGTATGATGGTTCAATATTTAGGGTCTTACATGGAGAAGTCTTTGTACTGGGAGGAGAGGTTCATATTCATGTGTAGTAGAAAATGTTAAACTTTTTTTTTTAAAAGGCATGCAAAATCAGTGAGCTCTCAAAGACTAGATGGGAATGTCGAACAGTATTGTAGGAAAAGTAGATGAAACTTATGGTAATGCACAAATGGTTACGAAACCTGGAAACATTAGAGATACAACATATTTATTATTCTGCAAGGCTCTGCATGAGCACAGTCAAGTGGCATGCATCACTATTCACTCTCTTTGCTAACTGGATAAGGGATTGCAGGTGATACTGTTAATTTGCTGGTAAATGTGCTTTTGCATTGGTAGCACTAATGCTCTGGAATTCTTCATATTGCTGGTTATGAAACTGTTAATGTGGACAGCACAGTGGCAGGATCTCTGCCTTGCAGTTCTAGAGTCTGGGATTCAAAATTAACAACCCCCCCCCACACACACACACACACACGCACACGCACACGCACACACACACACACACACACACACACACACACACACACACACACACACACACACACAGAGCTCCAGGGTCAGGAATTCAAGTGTAATGTCTAGTCACTGCCTGAATGGAGTATGCAAGCTCTATTTATGCCTTTAAAATATTCTTCTAGGTACTCTGGTATCTTTCCTCCTGCCAAAAACATCCTAGTTGATTGGCTATACTAAATTGTCCATATACATATTTTGCCTCTAGCTCAATTCTCACTTCAGATGCCTTCTGTGTGAAACCTGCTGCCCTCCTTTTGTTTTTCTGTTTTTTTTTCTGGGTCCTCCATTTTCCTCCCATATCCCAAGGATACATGGTAGTTTGAACTGGTAAATATTTCCATTAATGCATTGCAATGAAACAGCAAATGTATGTGGATAACAACCACAATGTAAGCTGTGTGTGTGGACACATGCCTAATAATCTGCTTGCTATGCAACACCATGCAGAGTTTTCTAAGAAACATAATTGGTTTGAAGTGCTGCAGATTACCATATAGCCACACTATGGTATTTGAATCCTTTTGCATACATATATGCTGATGCTCAGATCCCATACTGAAGCAAGGTACTTTTTGCGCATGCACTAGTCAGTATGAAAACATCAACCATATGCAGACAGCTCTCTTCCAGCTAATATTTTGTAAGATATACTCAGTAGTAGAAATGTGAATACCTGGACGCAGGAAGTACTGGCAGTTAGCACAGAAAATTAAGGCTATGCACTGTTACTGAGCTGCTTCTTTTATACAAGGTTTGACTCCTCCAACCTTTATATGCCTACTGTGTAACCTTGAGCAAGACACACACACACACACACACACACACACACACACACACACACACACACACACACACACACACACACACTTAAATAAGTGATACAAAGGAAAGATATGAGACTTTGTTACTGTAATCACGGTGTCAATCACTGTGTGAAGTGTCCCAAAATGATCTTGCAAATCTTAAAGCAGCAGAACTACTTGGCATGCTCATATCTTAATTTGAAGCTGAGTAACCATAGGGTGCAGCATACTCCTCAACCTTTTAATGCAAGAAATCTTGGCAAAGCCTAAAATAATGTGTGTATGGGGGGAACAAATGCCCAAAAATAAGGACAGATTTTAAATACTGCTCATAAATTTAGAAAGTTGCTAGAATAATATAGCTTGTATTACATGCATTTTCTAAGGATATAAAATCTGAAGCTGAAATGTGTGCCATTATTTACTGACTCCAGTCCTCAGTGATCAAAAAAACACAAAATTGTATGATGAATATGCCAAAAATATGAGGCAAAAATCTGGAAATTCTGTAAAAATCTGGACAGTTAAGAGGTATGGGATGAGGATTCTTTTCATCTACAAAATGCTAGTGTTTTGGAAACTCTTACAGTTAAAAGTCAACTCAACAAGTGTCTAGATACTCTCAAAAATAAATTGGATTGTTACTGTGAGTAAAATAAGTGCAAAGTGAAAAGATCTGTCATGGACTCCTTTGTGACCCACTACGTTAGCTCAGAACCAAATGATCCCTATGCTGAATTTAGTGCATACTCAGAGTAAGTCATTTAAAAATGTATTTCTGCCAGTGTTCTCCAGAAATAAGACCTTTCCAAATAGCATTTCTGTACTGTGCTGCAAGTGAATATATCATGCTGGACTGCTTCCATACCCTTTTATATTGGGAGATCTCAATAAAAATCTATTAGTTCAAGGCACTCAGATGAAAGCAAGTAGAAAAGAAAATACAACAGACATGAATGCTAATTCAGCAAGTGAGCACATATAGCATGTCTGTGTAGGTATGTATATGTGTATGCATGTGTGTGTGGGGGGGTCTTTTTCAGTTGAGATCTGCATTCATTTTCAATATTCACTTTATCCAGTTAATGGTTGCAAGCTGAAGGAACCTATGCCAGCATGCAACACGTGCATACCAGTCCTAAACATGATGCACTGTGATACTACGAAGTAGCAAAGCTAATGAATATATTGAATATATCACTTTGGTTCTTATAAATTATATGAAAATTTCTCCTTTATTACAGTAAAGTAATAGTGATATTCTAAGGATGCTCTTTATACATATAGTGTGTATATATATATATATATATATATATATGTGTGTGTGTGTGTGTGTGTGTGTGTGTGTGTGCATATATAAGTATTTATATGCATACATACAAGTGTGTATGTGTGTATTACAGCAAACATGCTATAAAAACTAACTACAATACAAAGATGTGTATGTATATGCCTTTGTGTGCATAAATGTTGATTATAGTTTCACTACATCCAAACTAAGTTCAGAAAAAATCTGAGCAACACTTATATCACAGCTACTAAAGGTCATGAACAAAACAGGCAAATGTAACATTTTAGGGGAAAACATTTGCAGGGGCACCCAGTGTTTAGATCAAGCCCTCACACCCCTAAATCATATTATTCTCACTCCCATCTCCCCCAAATTAAGCCTCCATATGTGTCTGCTGTTTGAAGGTTGGCTCACTGCTCCCTAGGAAGTTCAGTCACTGGCTTGACTTGAGAAACTCTGACTGGTTCTTTACATTGTATGTGAACTGCTCATTGATGGGGCTTAATTTCAAAAGCAAAAAGCTTCTGAATGTCTGTGTAATTAAATTATGTCTTGTTTATCTACAGCAAGCCACTGGAAAAGTTTGTCTTCTACAGTCTGTGCTAAGATTTTATAAAATGTTTAACACGTTTCGGTTTTCTTAACCTCATCAATTCAAGTGCCTAGGTCCCTAACAACATTTTTGTTTTGAAGAGATGTGTTGTTTAGACAGTATGATGACAGGAAGGATTGTCTACTGAAAGTAATGACACTACACTTTTTAGCATCTAGACTGAGTCAAATTTTTGTACATCAAGAACTGACCATAGTTCATTCTGTAGGGATAGATTGTAATAGGGTAACTTAACAACAACCACTAGTTTGCAATATCTGCAAACTTTGTTAGTGAGAGGTCTTGGCTGTCTGCTTGGAGATCTGAGAAGTTTTGTTTTGGTTTGTGTTTTTTGGCTGGAGATCTGAGAAGTAAATAACAAAAAGAAGAGATCCTAGTGCCAAGGCCTAAGGAACACTGCTGGTCACGTTCTCATTTTCCAGTGAAGCACCTGCAACTTGCACTGTCTAGGTTCTGGCCTTCAGACAGTTTGCTAACCATTTTACCACATTTAGTTGGATTTTTAAAGGATTTAGCTTTTGTATAATACAAGCATGAGCAATAGTGTCAAAAGCCTCAGACAAGTCAAGATATACTATGTACACTGAATGGCTACTATCTATAGCCTCTGTATCCCTTTCAAAGTAATTTACCAGATTAAATCAACAGGATCCACCCTTCACAAAACCAAATTATTGTTTGTCCGGGCTAACAAGATTCACAATTTCACAGTTTATGAGGTCAGTTATACATTCCATGGCTTTGTGGATAAGGCTTGTAAGGCTTATAGGTCTGTAATTACCTGGATCAGGTGTAAGGCTACCCATATGTGGAGACAAAACCATTAGTTATATTTAAGTTAAAAAAATTGAGGAGTGTGTCTGCCAGGGCATGTTTAACACTATTAATTAAGTGACTAGGTATATTGTTAGGTTCCATAGAGGAAGTAGTTTTGGTCTTGGTAGCACTTTTAGTAAATGGTTTTCGGAGATAGTTTGTAAAGTAAGGGATTCAGATAGTTCAGTGCTTTGAATAGACGTCTCATGAGTGCCTGTGAAATTAAATTTGGTCGCATGGATATTGGTTATATCAGATGGGTCAGAACAGGAGGCCCATTTTAAATAAGTTCTGAGCAATGTAAGCTTTTGCTTTATTTTTAGTTTAATAGCCTATAATGTTAGTATAGTTTATTTATGGTGGTAGACCACCAGGGTGGTTTGTTTTGAATTTCCAGACTTGATCTGGAAGGGATGGTTACCTCTATGCATTCTTCTGAATGTGTGTTACATTCCGTGGTGAAGCTTTCTGCTGTATTAAGGTCTGGGGAGGTGCAGTCATAAGTGAATTTTGATATTTTGACACATAGCAAGTTGAGATTTGCATGTTTGTAGTCCTTAAATTCAGTGTGGTTTGCAGTAGGAGCTTTCAGGAGTTTAAGGGAGAAGGCCACAACTTTATGGTCAGACTTCACTAGAGAAGGCGATACAAGAGGAGTGTGCAAGAGGTGGCCATATTTGTAAAAATCAGGTCAAGAATGCTGTGCCCTCTAGTAGGGTTATTTACCAGGTGTTCAAGGTAAGTTTTGTTTTTTAATTCTAGGAACTTTTGGACATATTATTCATTGGAGGTATAGGACTCCCGGCTCTGTAATTATCTACTGTTATCTACAGTTCAATTAGTTCCTTTAGGGTGAATTAGCCTTCCCACAGTGAGAATCAAAGCAAAGACCATATGCATATAAAGTCAACACCTTAACATTTTGCCAAATTTTCCAAACCTATGCTATAGCCTTGGAAGTAGTGTTTTATATAAGGAGAAAGTCATGGTACTACTACCACATGTATTCACTTCTTCATACCACATTATACCTGTGGGGGTATATAAATTCCACATTGACAGTGCAAAGAACACTAGAGAAAAAATGCATTCTAGTGCATAATCAGGCAATAAGACATGTATAGCCCAGCCACATAAAAGTTTACATTTTATTCTTAGAAAGAAAGTAAGTAGAAGAGGAGCTGGAAGAGATGGGCAAGTAAGATATTACTTTAGGTATGTTTGTTACGTGGGTTAGAGCACGGATCCCCGTGGACTGTTTTCAGGCTCAGCCCATGAGAAGCCTGGGAGGCAAAACAAATGTTAACAATGAAATTACAATAGTTTCCTACAGTAATACAAATAAACAATCAATTGTGATAGGAAGATACACAAGTAAGTAAAGCAAAGCAATGCTTACAGAGAGTTACAGCATAAAGTTAATATGGCACGTTCAATATGTACAGTATTTACACCCTTACTTATGTTATATTTTGATCATGCGTAATGTTAGGTTACTCAAGATGCTATGAGGAGAGTGAGAGATATAAGACGGTATAAAAGGATAAGCTGCAAGAAGAAAAGAAAGGAGGGTGGAGCTGTTAATTTGAGTTGAGATAGGGGGTGAGGGTACATACACACACACACACACACACACACACACACACACACACACACACACACACACACACACACACACACACACACACACACACACACACACGTATATGCATGCATTCACACACCCACATACACATAGCCACCGACAATGTAGACTCACCAATCACCATACTGCATGTCTCTGGCAAGTGGGAAGAAGCTGGAGTACCAGGAGAAAGCACACATTAACATGGGAGAGATATGCAGACTCTGCACAGAAAGGACCCCTTCCATGAAATGCACTGCAGTACCTTTTACTGTAAGGCAACAGTGCTACTCACTGTACAGCAATTATACAAACAAATATCTTGCCACTTATGTTTATTTATTTATTTATTTATTTATTTATTGCAGGGAGTTGCACTTCTGATCACCCATAATGTGGTCTCCCCCACTCCCAAACTAACCAAATATACGGACTTCAACACTACTCTGTTTTGGAGGAAGAAAGAGAATATATATATTTGCCAGCAAATCAAAGTAGTTTCTTTACTCTGATATAGTATAACTAGTGAGATAATACATAATTAGTGTAGTGCAAGAAAGAGACAGTCCTACAAATATGTATGCATTAGTGTTTTAGTTATGTTTTCAATCACTTATCTATTTAGATATGAATAATAAAACACGCTGGTAAATGTAACATTCAGTACATTTCATTAGCATTGCATTTTAACATATGTTTGTATACTGTACATTTGCCAAAGTATAAATTGCACTTAGCTTAAACGTTCTACATGTAAACATCTGCAGTATATCTTGTTATAAGCTATGCTTTGTTTACAATGATAATTTAATACCAATATTTCACTGCTGCTTGAGTAGAATATTGACTATTTAGTTTAGCAGGATTCGGGTTTCATTGAAAAGTAGCTTTTGTCCAGACAAGTTTTCATTAGATAAAATGAATGTATT
The DNA here is from genome assembly GCF_019279795.1 of Protopterus annectens. Taxonomy (NCBI): domain Eukaryota; kingdom Metazoa; phylum Chordata; order Ceratodontiformes; family Protopteridae; genus Protopterus; species Protopterus annectens. The sequence goes on from NC_056745.1 coordinate 803,718,388, forward strand.
ATTTCCTTTTATCAGTAATCTGCTTCCTAATATGACATGCTTGTATTAAATAAGTAGTTTTTTGAGGTTTTAAGTTTGTATTTAATGTTATATTATTTTTTAATCATTTGCAATAGTATTACATTTCTGAAATCTGACTACATGATAGTCTAATATGTATCATGTCTCTTTCCATCACAGATACTCCAACTTGTAATGCAAGTAGGTCATATAAAAGTTACACAGAACTACACTAATGATATTATAATCTGTGGAAAGATATAAAAATATGTTAGCTTTGATCAGAAAAAAATGTGAATTTGATGAAATTGTAATTGACTTTTATGGCTTCATACTTTCAAGCAAGATGTCAATTGACCCAGCAAAAGTAAAAGCCATGCATATGTCATCATCTTAACACGCTACAGAAGCAAGGAACTTTTTGGATGGATAACTGTGACTCAAGGGTTGTAAAGGACTATTGTACCATCATATCACCATTAAGAGAGCTTATGAAGAAATGATACACCATTTCAGTGGTATGGAAAAACAAGGAGCTCTAGAAAAGTTACAGTGAGTCCATATTGTACAAACAATTATGTCTTATTTTTACACACTGTGCAGAACAGTAGTAGTTGACACTAATTCAGTAGACCTGGAAACAGTGCTGATTAATCTACATGGTGTCAAAAAAAAAACTTAATGCCACCAGGTAGACCTATTGTTTCGGGCATAGGCTCCCTTACGGAGCCATTATCAGCATTTGTGATGGAATATTTGCAACCACTATTGCCACATGTTAGAGCCAGGTTAAAGGACACAACTGAATTTCTACAAGGAATGCAATGTCCAGAAGCATAGCTCTCAACTGTCCAGAGTTTCGCAGAATGTCCAGATTTTTTACTCATATTATTGAGCCATTTCTCATAAAATTGTAGTTTTCTGGCAAATCACTGGCAAATCATTGAGGACTAAAATCAGAAAATAATGGCAAACATTTTATTTTCATCTTTATATCCTTCAGAAAATTCAAGTTAATGCAAAACCTCTTATTCTATCAACTTTCTAAGTTTGTAAGAGCAATATTTAAAATGTATCCCTATTTTTGGGCCATTGTCCCCCAATTATTTGTGGCTTTGTCCATATTTCTGGCTTTAAGAGGTTGAGAGGTATGTCCAGAAGGGACAAACTGTTTAATAAGAAGAGGGAAAGAAACCAGTCTTTCTTTATCATCTTACCCGAGACATGTTTTGTTCAATACATCAAGGGACCTCTGATAATCTGAGACATTTTTAGCAGTACCATGTTAATTCATAAAACATTTTCCTCATGATTTTGCAGACAATGGATGTTCTACTTATTTGCCCATTACTGATCACACCGCAAGATAATTCTGACTTTGACAGACCCCAGCCCAGAAAATCACAATGAGCAGTTAAATCCTGACTAAGAGTATGACCATATAGAAGTAACCTTACATTGTTCTTTTGGAGGCTATTTGAAATGTGGGTAAAGTCAGAAATATGTAAATATAAAAAGATGTACGTGGATGGTTTAAAGGAGTGCACATAATGTAGTAATAAAACCAAAGAGTTACACTACAAAACATCAATCTCAAAAGATTAAAATTCACAACAGCCAACACAATGCACAAAGTAAAAAAGCATTTATTGCCAGGTCCTACCCCACCACACACACATACATACACACATTCCTTCATTCCCCCTGTTACTGAGTTACAAAAATATACCAACATCAAGATCATTCAACAGTGGAGAAAGTGCAAATTCCCATTACTCAATGTACCAGAATATCCCACAAAGTAATACCAGCATGCTGCAGTCATGTGGCTATTCAAGCCCTTCTGCCAGTATGAAATATATTCGATTTTCTGAGCATTTGACTAACTAAAACACACCAGTTTAAATAAACTGATCTACACAAAATTGTATAAAGTTTTGAAAATGCTTAAAATTGATAATCATATTTTAACTGTATTGTTCATTTGAAAATAACTAACAAATACACAGAAACTTAGAAATACTAGTGACTTTCAAGTTTTATAAGGACTGTTTATTAGCAGGATGATTCCAAATCACCTATAAAGGACAGATTCAGCCATATGGCAGCAAAGAGGTAAGGTACAGTGATTACCTTCAACTTACCCCAAGACTGAGCATCTATATGTAATTGTTGATTGAATGGTGACCATCTGCTGCCTTCAAAAGTTAGATTTTTTTTGGATTGGATTGACTTGTAAAACTGTGTTTTTTTAACTGAGTGTAAGGCAAGGCAGACTTAGTTAAAGAAATTTGAAAGTTTTATAAAGTATATATACATAATGCATGTGCCATATTTGTATACAGTGAGCCACTGATGGACTCCTGCATTTGCCTTCTGTGCCTAGAATTCAAAATTATCTCCTTCAGGTGCTTATAATCTCTTCTCCTTTAGGTGCTTGTGGCCCTCCACTGCATTCATGGGTTTGTCCACTAGATGGCAGTCTTTACCTACTGCTAAGCAATTTTACTGTAGTTTAAATAGCTCTTTAAAATTTTGTCAATCCTACTACTGCCCTACCATCCCACTCTAACATCTGTGAACATCTCTGCTTCCCACTTTGTCTCACTTAGTAAACCAGTGCTTCACCTCTGTGTCCATATTACCTTTGGGCTTGCTATCCATCTCACTGATTGTTTCCTCGCTGACTCGCTCTTCCTTCTCCTTGGCCCTCTAATAAAAAAGGGGGCGGTGTCGCCCTCATTTATTCTTCATCCCCTGTAGTTACCCCCTACTCCAAACCTATTCCCAAATTTGGTAATGCTGAATTAATCCCAGTCCTTCTTCAGGTAAACAAACACAAACTCATCTGCATTGTCACCCTTTACATCCCTCCTGAGGCAACACACCAATCCTCAAAGGCATTCTCTCCTGGCTATCTGCCAATATCACAAACGAAACTATAATTCTGGGTGATGTTAATATTAACTGGTCCACAATTCAATCTCCAACAACTCCTTAAATATAAATCTTTACAACTTCACTCACCTTAATAACTCAACAACTCGACCATCCAAAGACTTCCTCTCTGGAAGTACCCTAGATTGGATTCTAGTTTCTCATCCCCTCTACATCACTAACAGTGATACCCTTCCTGACCCGCTACATGACCATCTTCCCACTTTTGCCCAATACCTTCCCCTCCTCTCCACAACTATCCCACACCTATACCTCTACCCGGAACCTAAAAAACTTTAACCCGAATCCATTTTCAAATGCACTAAAAAGAACAAACTGGAATCCACTAAAAACTCTATCCCTAGTTAGTGCTGTTACCTATTTTAATATAACTTTAATATAACTTTCTTAAACTTGCTTGATTCCTTTGCTCCCAGGAAAATAAAAAGCATAAAAAGTAATCCTGTCCCATGGTTAACTAAGAATACCTTACTTACCATGCGGCTCTAAGATAAAGCTTGGAAATGCTACCACAAAACTAAAACTACAACCACCCTTAATAAATACAGATCACTTCGCAACAAAGTAAAAAAAAATATTATAGCAGACCACAGACCCTACTTTTTCACACTCCAAGCCAGTCATAACACCAATCCTAAAAAAATCTGGGATGGAATTTCATCTCTACTCAACCCAGGGAAAAAAGAAAACCCCCTGACTTGGATTTAGCTACCCAATTCAATTCATTCTTTATTGACTCTACAGCCAAATTAACAACATCCTTCACCAAAAATTCTGCATCCCCACATCCACCCCAACTCACCCCAACTCACACTTTTCTCCTCTAACAACCCCAGCCCCCAACCACTTCCCTTCTCCATGAACCCCATCCCTAGCTCTACCATAAAAAACTTCTTCTAAACTTGAAACCATGCTCTAATGCCCCAGATGAGATACCCTCCTACTTCCTAAAAATAGCTGCTGAAGCCGTTGCCTTCCCTATCTGTATCCTAATAAATCAATCAATTTCTGATTGCCATGTTCCTATCGCTATCTTATCCCCATTTCAAAACTTCTCAAAAAATGTATTCACCAACAGCTTCTACCCTATCTCATAAATAATGACCTTCTCACTCTCACTCAGCATGGATTTTGACCTGGCCATAGCACCACTACCGCTCTCCTTTCCTTCCTAGAAACTGTTAACAAGTCTCGGGACTCTGGTTATATTGTGTCTACTCTCTTTAACACCATCTCTCACAACCTTCTCCTTACTAAACTCTCTAAACTAAATCTATCCCACCCCTCTATCAGTTGGTTCACCAGTTACCTAGCAAACAGGCAACAAGCAGTCAAATGGAAAAAAGCTACTTCACCTTTCCTAGATACTCCTACAGGTGTACCCCAAGGCTCAGTTATAGGCCCCCTTCTATTTAATATTTTCATTAATGACTTCTATCGTGCCATCCCTAATGCCAACCTTATCCAATATGCTGATGATTCCACGATAATCCGCTCTGCCACCTCTACTTCCTCATTAATAAAATTAACCCGGGATGTCTTCTCCTCAACTAAACAATAAATGCTAGATAACTATCTAGCACTCAGTACAACCAAGACCAAATTTATCATATTCACCCCTGTTAAAACTACCAACCTAGATAAAAATTCATTCGTCTTCACCAGTCAAAACAATACTCCCCTCAAAATTGTCTCCACTGCTAAACTACTAGGAGTCATCATCGATGATCAGTTAAAGTTCGAAAGTCAACTACAAGTAAATATCAAAAAAACTCATAAGAAACTCGGTATGCTCTATCCCCACAACTGTTACATCTCTACCTCCACTAGGCTTGTTCTCACTACCACTTGCCTTATCCCTTCTCTCTTATATGGTGCCTCTATCTTTACTAATCTGCAATCTTCCCTCAAGTCCAAACTATCCTCCTGTTACTACAAAATTTCAAAATTTGTAACAGGTCACAGATCCACTACATATCACTGCATTCCCCTACATCAACTCAACTGGCTTGAGCTACCTAATTATCTCATCTATATTCGACTTATCCAAGCACACAAACTTATCTTCACCCCCTCTCTCTGCCCCTCCCTTGCCTCTACCTTCCAAATGCATCTTCCTGATAGATGCCTAAGATCTAACTTCCAAAATCTAATTGAACTACACAAACCCACCCGCCCACCAGGCAAACATCTTTTATCCTTCTCTCTCACTCGCCATTGGAACTCTCTCCCACCTCTCATTCGTACCACTAACAGTCTCTCTGCCTTCAAAACTCTACTTCATACACACCTGACTTCACAATAGGAATGCTCTTGTTCCCATCCTACATAGCTTCCTTGACTACAGTTAGTTTCTTTTACCTAATGCACCTGTTTATACCCCCCCCCCCACAGTCTTACTACTCTCAGTAACAAACTGCAGGAACTAGATACTTTAGAAAAGCCTAATTTTGGTGTAAAGAACTATTTTTACTATATTGTATTAATTTTTGCTCCTCCAAATGCCAACTTTTTCCAACTTTGTAACTTTGTATTTTTAAATTCTCTCATATTTTGTAATTCTTATATTTTTGTAATCTTGTAACTTGTAACATTTGTATTTTTGGAACTTTTCTCCCTAGGAAAACGGGCTCCTCTTGGCCCAATGGACCATCCTGGCAAAGAAACTGCAAATAAATAAATAAATAAATAAATAAATGTTTTTTGAAAGTAATCTACTGTTCTCAGTTGAATATTTTCATTAACTACAGTCTCAGTACTGCTTAGCTACCCAACTAAAATGAGCAACACTCTTTCCAGGCTGCCTTAGTCTTAGGAGTTTTGTTTTGTACAACAAAAATTAAGCATTTTAAAGTATTGCCATAATGCAATGCCCCCCACCTTGTCAAAGCAGAATACCAGTGAGAGAAGATACTGCCCTGCATATGACAATAATGCCACACAGCAAATTGTTTTACACTTACATGCTTATTAACAGTTTCTTGATTTGAGGAATTCTAGCTGCAGGGTAATGAACCACTGCTCTGTGAACAGCAGTTTCATACAGAACTGATACACTTGCTGCCGAGCAAAGCCACTTAGTTACAGCAACACTACAGCATTGTTAAGTGTGGATTACCATGCAAAATGATATTCCCCATATATTTTCCCATAATTTTCAGAACAAAGAAACTCTTCTGAGAAAAGATATAAAAGCAATTGAAAAAAATCAATATAATTGGGAGATATGTAATAAATCTAACAATGAATCTTTCAAAAGCTTTCTCTGTATGGACCTACATCAACATCCGTTACAATAAGAAACAATTGGCATGAAATATAGTAGAGATAAGAACCTTCTTCTTTCACTTGATGCACTTCCACATCTATTTTAATAGTACAAGGTATTTTTTACAAACTGCTGTCCTACTTCTTATGCAGAAAGTACTTTGATCAATAACTTGACGTGCCAGATAATACATAGTATATTAAATAAGATTAATCGGTACACTTACTTATGAAAGGACAAGATTGCTATTATTTCCTCTTAACTAGGAAAAGCAGGAACCCTTGCAGACCCAGTTTTTTCAATGGCTTTAGTAAAATGGCTCTGGGAAATTGGAACTACCTCATACCTACTCTGAGAAAGCAAACAAATGAGTCACAGTTCTGACAACCTCATCACGAACCTCAAAGACAAGTACTGCCAGATCTACTTAAGGGATGAAGGTTAAAGTCCTTCAGGTCCTTTTATTTAAAAAAAAATAAGTGCAAAATTACAGCCACACCTTTGCACTCAAGTTGGAATACATTACCTGTAAATATATAAATACTTCAGAACTGTAAAATACTGTTAAACTGTGTTAAATTTAATTCTGAGGGCACTGCATATTAAACTACTAATGTAAAAATGTGTTTAAATATTTCATAATTTAACAACATATGTCATATTATAGCTACTGGGATTGCATTACCATTAATTGTAAATACATTGTGCCCAGGTCATGGCTAAAAAGGGTCTCTGGAGCAGCTTACCTATCCAGCTATCAAACAAAATAATGAATAAATAAATAAATAAACTGAGGGTGTTATTTACATTATTACTGATTTGTTAACTGGATATGTCCACTAGTCACAATCATCTCTTTCATGAGTAACCGGCAGAATTGCCTGTTTAACTGACTTGCTCAGAGTCACACACAACATAAGCAGAGAATGGCAAACCTGAACCCAGGTTTAGAGGATGAGACATGAGCAGATCACAAGCTTGCACTCTGCATTACAGTATCATACACTTTGAAGCTGCCTTCTCCTGACTGTGACCTCCTGTGTTCCTCGATTTCTTTGCTCCTGACTGTGACCTCCTGTGTTCCTTGTTTTCTTTGCTCCTGATTGTGGTCTGCCTGTGTTCCTCGTTTTCTTTGCATCTTATTTTCTTAGTTAGTAATGTAACAATCTTTTGTTGTTGTGCCTTCTATCCTGTGTATCCTGAGATAGCATTTGGGGTGATACAAGCACTGAAGGAGGCATCAGCAGCAATTCAATTACTTTCAATCATGATAAAATCTGCTGCTTAAGACGTTTATCATTTCATGTTACTTTTCTCAGAATGGCATTGTATTTTGAAATCTTTGAGCAAGTAATTTCCATATGTTGGTTTCTATCATAATAGGCAGCATATGCCTCTGATGATTACTTCTTTAACTGTAATAAATTTGCTCCCCTATTTTGACTACTTAAGCACAACTGTATTAAATTGCCACAATGTTATACTCTTTCAGTGTTATTTTAAAGTAGTCTTTGGATTAATGAACTGCTCCTTTTAAGCCAGGGTTTAATTCCCTCAGCCTTCATTTGTCTACTGTATGACTCTGAACAAGTCAGTTAAGCAGAGAGTGCTCCCGAGTCACACCTGAAAAGGAACACTTACCTCTAGTAGACATAACCACAAAAGTAAGTACCACAGTTTATAACAATTGTTTTACCTATGCTAGTGACACCGTGAAGCTGGATGGAGCCATGTCAATGATCCAGACAGCCGGGGTTTGATTAGCATCATGAATTCTAGAAAGACTGCAAGGAAACAATGGAGAGGAAGTAGCAGTTGCTGGCTTGTCCATTCTAGGGGATTATGTATATCTTAAGCCATATGTCCAAACATACACATTTAAGCATTTAAACATTATGTCATTATATTGATGATCAGGGACCTAGGAAGAGTTGCAGTGACCCGTGAAGGTAGGACTAAACACCCCCAGGCTATACACATTGTAGTCTGACTACTGGAGTAGTTGCCAATCCACACAAGGGAAAAATATTAGTATATATTGAAAAAGCAGAACCAACTAGGATGATTATGAACTACTTAGCTCTAACTTCCACTGGTATTAATTACAACTGGAAGGCTTGGGAAATTAACTGGTGAATAGGTTGGGATTTGGACTACATGTTCAAGCAGAAAGGACCAAAGGAATAAAATAAATCTACATAATCACGTCCTAGTATCAACTCAAATAATCTATGTCTCTTTTAAAATCTCAGTTACCATTTGCTGGCAGCAACTCAAAGAATCTCTGGCTCTTTTATTCATTTGTTAACTAACTGAGCCCACTAGCCACAAGTGTGTTTTTTTTGGGTGGTGAACCTGGAGAATTGTTTTATATATCACATGCACCCTTCACAGTCTTTCAACAAATAATGTGAAATCAATGCTGAGAAAAAAGAACTTTAATCACTCAGTGAAACTGACTAAAATAAAATAACTGGCAACCTGAGATTAAGTTGCTTAAAACTCTTCACAAACCTTGGCAACTTATCGTTAAGTGACAATCCCTTATTATTGTTCTAAAGTGATATATAAGAATGTGCTGATAAATACAAAGATGGTTCGGAGACAACAAGAGAAACACTGTTGCACAAAGACTTTTGGCCTGTGAAACAGTAAACAAAAGCAGTGGGAGAATTCATGATAGATGCAATAGACTTAAGACATTCAACTGTAATAAAACAATATAAAACTGTATGATTAGGTTTAAGGCCGTGCTGCTGCAATCGTTTTTCAAGGTTTACTTTTATGACCCGGCTGTTCCTCTATGCTAAGAATGCGTATTCTCTTGCCACCTTGCAGTTTGCTTGTCTGCATTTCTCCCTTTTGCTGTAAAGTATAGCATTCTTTTAATTTTGTGTGTGACAGCTGCATTTTATTCTGCAGTTTCAGTGACCTGGCATTCAAACCGATGTCATGCATTAGGACATAATCTTACCCAGGAACAAAATAATATATGAGAAAAACTGGTGTTACCTGAATAATGGGATTAACAGTATTTCAGCCATACTGTGGGAAACTCACAACAGCATTGCAATGCAAATTTATATTACATTTGCCTGACAGAAGAATAACACAATTAGCCCTTATATTGCATTATTTTAGTGCATAACATTCTGCCTTCCAGTCACCTCACTCTCTTGCATACTGTCCCATGCCCTTCTGAATGATTCCACAGATACGTTCTCTACCATCCACTGGTGTAGTCTGTTCCATGGGTCAATAACTTCCCTACCATCCACTGCTATAGTCTATTCCATGGGTCCATAGCCCTCTCCATAAAGAAGTGTTTTTGCTGCTTCAAGGAATAATTGGTTCATAGAATCTCCTGCCTCTGACCCCTCCTCCACCCCCATCCTTTCTGTAAAGGGTAAACCTCTTCTTATATCACTGATATGGTCTTCTGAAATTGCATCATGGCAGCCCCAGTCTTTCATTGTCTCTAATGATATCTCAGCTCTTCTAGTTTCTAGTTAAATACATTTTCCAACTATCCCACACATCCTTCAGGTGTATTTTTTCTGAACTCCTTTCAGTAGCTTAATGCCCCTCTCCTATTACTGCAATAAGAACTGATCGCTTTACTCAACATATGACCTGACCGGGTGTATATCACATAATCAAAATCCCAAAATATTGAACACCATAAGCTAGAACTTGGAATGTCGAAATGTAATATAATCGAAAGCTCAGAACAGAAAATTTTTTCCCAGGGAAAACATTTGCTGTTCCGAGAAATCCACACATATACGCTTAAAATCCTACTTCTAACCCTACACTAAACTGTACATACACAACTATCTATCCACTTACCTTAACCCAAACCATAACCCTAAGGTCCGTAACTATCACACACTCACCTTACCCGTTCCCTAACCCTAAGATCCGTAACTATCACACACTCACCTTACCCGTTCCCTAACCCTAAGGTCCCTAACTATCCCATTCCAACACTCACCTTAACCCAGTCAGTTCACACACTTACCTTAACCCAGTCCATAACCTTCGCACCACAGTGGAGAAAATAGCAAAGCGGCATAAACAGCCCGCCAAATTATTTCCCTAGGAAAGAATTCGATGTTCTGCAGCTTCGCTGTTTTGGGTTCGATATTATAACATTCGACGTTTTGCTACTTCAATGTTATAATATAAACCCACCTGACCAGTAGATTTCTAACATCATTTCTTTGCTTCTCGACTTTACCCCAGTGAGGTTACATCAAGCATTCAATTTGTTGCAGTCACTGAACTCTCGTTGTTCCTAGTGGTTCATTCCAGGTTTGAGCAGCACTCCTAGGTACTTTTTCTGACCTTTTGCCATCCCTTCAAATTTTCCCAGCTGGTATATCATCCCATGGATGTTGTGACACAAATCCTTTCTGCTAACTTGGACATTGCTTCTACCTCTTCTCTTCATCATGCATTGTTTTCCTTACCTTTGTGTAGTAAGTGAACTTTTAAATTCTGTTATCTCTTCCCTAAGTTCAGTGTACCAGTAAAACCAGTGAGTGCTAGATCAATGACTAAACCTCTGAGATTCTCCACTAGTCAGTTCCCTTATTCTTGATATTGTCCTCCTCTCTAGATCCTCCTGTGTCCTAGCCTTCAACTATGCAAAGTCCAGTTCCTCTATCTCAGCTCTACCCCCTGTTCAGACACCCACATAGGACCAAGTCAAAGGACTATATTGGCCAGGATAAACATATCCTCTAGTAATGACCTGTTAAGTTCCCTTGCAGCTCAAAAATAGCAATTGATCAGGTGTGACTGACAGCTCCTTTTGGCCATGTTATTTTTTGTCTAGAAGACTGCCAGCTTCTAAGAAAGTAAGTAGCCTTTCCCTCAGGATTCTGTGAGTGACTTCCCTGCTACTGCTTTTAGACAAACAGGCCTGTTAGTCACCATATTTTCCTGCTCCTCCACTTGTACAAGGGTGCCAAACTTGCCATCTTCCATTTTTTTGACACTTACCCATTAGCCTGTGATTTGTTGGACACATCCAGTAGGGGATCCACCAGCATATTTACCAGATTCCTGAGGATCCCAGCAGGCATGCCATCTGATCCCCATGCCTTAACTTCCTTAGGTCAGCCAGTCCCCAATTTCTTACGAAATTTCTCCATCTATATCCTGATGTTTGTCCACTGCTCTGCTCTACCTCACTCCCCTGAAGGTACTCCCCTTCTCCTTCTTTCATGGACATTGGGTTGAATCATTAATTCAATTCCTCTGTTTTTTTTGCCTCTGTTTTCAATGATCACCCTCCCACTAACTCTGAACAGGTTTATCCTTATCTTTCTCCTTTCTGTAATATAGACAAAAATTCTTTGCTCCCTTTCTTAACCTCTTCTTCCAATACCCTTCTAGCATTTCTCTTTGTTGTCTTCGCCTTCTTTGTTACTCTGTTGCTTTCCTCCTTGTATTATGTGGAGTCTACCTCTGGCCCACCTTGATACCTATTGAATTAGAATAGCCCCACATTCGTATGTGACTACATCGGCCTTTTCTTTCCCCATTTTGGCTTCTTCCTCAAACCCTTATTCACAGCCTTGAGTACTCTATCCTCAGTCACTTCCCATAGCTTGTTCATACCCTCAATATGTCTTCAGACATCTAATTCATCTCTGATTTCTCTGCCACTTGCTATAATTTAGTGCCCAAAAATTCAATACCATCATTTTTGTATCCTTATCCCTGCTCTAAATACAGTGAGACATGAACTTTATGGAGAACAAAGCCTTCAGCTAGACATCTTGGAACCTCATCTTTCCTGGTTAGGACCACATCCAGAATGTTATCCTTTATAACACAAACATGTATCAGATCCCTTTATCCCTCATGGTCTAAGACCTCAATTATTTCCAACTTCTTTTTCATCCTAAAACTCAGAATCTTCCAGTGTATTCCTGGCAGACTTAAACCCCCACAAAGTATAGCCCTCCCACCCTACCTTTATTTTTTATTCTCTCCCATCCTCTCTAATCTTCATCCATTTATGTGTTTAGGGCCAACACACTGTACTGGTCCACTAATATTGCCCAATGTTGTCTACCTTAACCATCAGGGTGCTTGTCCTATGTACTGAACCTGCCTGCTTCCTCACCCCAGCATAGCAGTGTTCCTCCACTCAGATGTCACATTTGATGCACTCATTATGTAGTTTGTTAGTCCACATCCATTCCTCCCCTGTGTATAATTTCCAAAGTATACAAAGGCACTCCAACATCCCACCCACCCAGCCCCGCTACCTGGCAAATGTGCTTGTGACACCAGTAGCATCAGCACTCTATTCCTGCATATTTTCTTGAAACTCCCCATCTTCCCAACCACATTTCTTGCACTTTATACTAACACCAACCAGTCATGGTGCAAGTCACCTTGATTGCTCCTTTAGGATGTTTCTTGTTAATTTTATACTTCTGTCTACTGCCTGAGTACCTATCCTCTTTGTTTTACCTCTATGGCTATCTCATCACCCCTTCCATCATAACTAAAAGATA